>NW_026610399.1:0-87500 GCF_029499605.1 Hyla sarda
GCCACCTGTGTTACCCTCCGGGGCTCTCAGCAGCTCCAGGCCGTCTCCGCATCGTGCAATCAGCTTCCTGGACGGTAGATGTTGTAGTAAAGATCCGTGTGATGGTGACCGGTGCCGGGAATAGAAGGAACGATCCCCAGCAGCAGATTTATATTCCCGGATACACAGTGATGAGCAGATCGGGAAGACTGTGACGGAGATCCCGGGGCCTCCTCCCGGCCCCTTCCCGGCACCTCGGCCAGTGACGGTTATAAACCGATAAGTGGGGTTATGGGGAGGAGGAAGTAATGGAGACAACGAGCTCTCCTGTCCGGTTCTTGCCGGTATGGGGCTCTTATCCCGGGCAGGGAAGCACAAGAGGGGAGAGAAGCTTCACCAGGGATCAGACGGGATGGGGCG
This sequence comes from Hyla sarda, assembly GCF_029499605.1. Lineage (NCBI taxonomy): Eukaryota > Metazoa > Chordata > Amphibia > Anura > Hylidae > Hyla > Hyla sarda. The sequence goes on from NW_026610399.1 coordinate 400, forward strand.
GGGCCTGTGCTCTGCGTCAGCCAATAACAGCTCAGGAATATGGAAGCACAGCAGCCAATCAGAGCGAAGCCGCTGAATATATAAGAGTCGCCAGCAGCTCCGCAATCTATATTTCTCTTCCGCAGTATTGTTTCCTATAGACGTCAGCGACAAACTATGGCAGAAACCGCACCAGCCGCTGCTCCTCCCGCCGAACCGGCCGCCAAGTCCAAGAAGCAGCCGAAGAAATCAGCCGCAGGGGGCGCTAAGAAAAGCCACAAACCCTCCGGTCCCAGCGTGTCCGAGCTGCTCGTTAAAGCCGTGTCCGCCTCTAAGGAGCGCAGTGGGGTGTCTCTGGCCGCCCTGAAGAAGGCTCTGGCTGCCGGAGGATACGATGTAGACCGAAACAACGGCCGCCTGAAGCTGGCCATCAAGGGGCTGGTGACCAAGGGAACCCTGCTCCAGGTGAAAGGCAGCGGCGCCTCCGGATCCTTCAAGATCAACAAGAAGCAGCAGGAGACTAAGGACAAGGAGGCCAAGAAGAAGCCGGCGGCTGCGGCCAAGAAACCTGCAGCAGCTAAGAAAGCAACCAAATCCCCTAAGAAGCCAAAGAAGGCTCCGAGCGCGGCCAAGAGCCCGAAGAAAGCAAAGAAGCCTGCAGCGGCCAAGAGCCCAAAGAAGCCGAAGGCTGCCCCCAAGAAGGTGACCAAGAGCCCGGCTAAGAAGGCGGCCAAACCCAAAGCTGCCAAGAGCCCTGCTAAGAAGGCGGCCAAACCCAAAGCTGCCAAAAGCCCGGCAAAGAAGGTGACTAAAGCCAAGAAGAGCGCGGCTAAGAAATAATCGGGAGCCTCGTCCTGTACTTATCCCTCAAAGGCTCTTTTCAGAGCCACCACCTCCTCCCACCAGAGCTGTGTAATCACCGCCCGTGTATTTTTCTCCAGACAGCAGAGATCCTGAAGAGAAGGAAGCGCCATCATAGTATGGTGTATTTGGGGAATCCTGTTGGGGTTTACTGGGGCAGAACAGGACAGGAGCGCAGATATACTGAGGGATTAGAGCCCAGGATGTAAGGGGAGGAGGCCGAGGGTTTACAGAAGTCTTGGGGCGTATTGCCAATCATACATATCATTAGGAGACACTTTGACCTCTAACTCCATTGATTTTACCCGAAAACCTTTTGACCCACTAATTTAAAATTTAGCTTTTATTAAATACCCTAACACACTGTAGTATAAAACAAATTGGAGTGGATGGGAAGTGTGTGTGTGTGTGTGTGTGTGTATGTATATGTATATATAATTTATATATACATATATATATAAATAAAGTTTACAATGCATATGCCTTTGTCCTAGATCCTCAACAAGAGACACAAGCTCCCGGCTTGACTATATTCTCCATATTAGAGAAACTGGTATCGTGGTGTTCATATAACATCTAGTTGTATCTGTTTGCGCCTCTGTAACAATTTGTGTCAGTTCTTGAGGAAATGTAAATACTTGTTACAATTTGGCAACATGCAAAGGTTAGAATACAAAGCTCTCACCACCAGGTGTCGCTATTGTAACACTCACTGCAACTGATTTGTATATCCTGAAACTGTAAGAATTTCGTGCAGTGACTAATAGAAAATATTTATTGGAAATTATTAATATTGATTAACCAGAAACATTGTGGTAATTTTAACCATCTACTCTACTTAATAGGTTGTGCACATATGAAGTTACTAACCCATACAGAGAATTACTGGGCATTTTGTTCGATCATGGGGGCGCTCTACTGTACTGCCCCATGTAAATATATATAGAGATTGGAAATAGTGAAGCAGATAGAGCTCCGAGGAATTGTAGGCATAAAAGAGTCTGTATCCGAGGAGCGGGGAATCAGTGTGAACGCCCGAGACCCGGCATCGTGTCATACATGGGGGGCGCTATCATCGCTGAGGATGGGCCCCGCCGCTTCAGAACAAAGATCCATCACAGATGTCTCAAGTGTTTCGGCGGGCTCTAGTTTGTATGAATCAGCCAATAGGATGAAGGGGTGTGGTTAACATGAGCCAATGGTGATGAGACCAGGAGTATAAATATTCTGCTCTGCGATCTCTTCCCATCACTTCTCCGCTGTGTACGTGTACAGAGGATCATGGCCAGGACCAAGCAGACCGCTCGTAAATCCACCGGAGGGAAAGCTCCCCGCAAGCAGCTGGCTACCAAGGCCGCAAGGAAGAGCGCTCCCGCCACTGGTGGGGTGAAGAAGCCTCACCGCTACCGTCCAGGTACAGTGGCTCTCCGTGAGATCCGCCGCTACCAGAAGTCCACCGAGCTGCTGATCCGGAAGCTCCCCTTCCAGCGCCTGGTGAGAGAGATCGCCCAGGACTTCAAGACCGATCTTCGCTTCCAGAGCTCGGCGGTCATGGCCCTGCAGGAGGCCAGCGAGGCTTACCTGGTGGGACTCTTTGAGGACACCAATCTGTGCGCCATCCACGCCAAGAGGGTCACCATCATGCCCAAAGACATCCAGCTGGCCCGCAGGATCCGTGGGGAGCGAGCTTAGATCTGCCCGGGACCCGCATACAACACAAAGGCTCTTTTCAGAGCCACCAAGTTCTCCATAAAATGAGCTGATATCATCATCTTTTTATGTTTTTCTGTCCAGATTGTCTGGCTGAGCTCTTCAATATAATCCCGGCCTTGTTCTCTGTAGTTTGCCCTGTACTGTGCCAGCGGCCGCTTCCATGTGTTACGGGTTATACTGTGACCCTGATCGGTAGAAGAAATATGAAGCGCTGAAAGTGAAAATTAGATTAATCGTGCGCTGGGTCCTAGTGCCGCCTTCCCCGGCCATGTGTTCCTATAATTGGAGATGGTCTGTTAGGGGATTTATGTTCACTCGGTCCTGTTATCGGTTAATATGCCGGCTGCCTGCACCCTTCTCACGGACAGAACATCTCACTGTCCAGGCTGTAATGTAATAGACCATCAGCCCCATCATCCTCACTGATGATCGCTCCCCGCATTACACAGCGGCTGTAATATCCAGGTAATGATACAACTGCTGAGCATAGAGAGCGGAGGAATGATTCCCTTGTATCCATCGCTCCCCCATTATATGCATCTGTACAATCCCAAGCCTCGGGGGCCAGAAGAGCCTCTGCTGTGCACACAACCCCTACACCTGGGGCTTTATCATAAAGTCATCAATATATAGAATCTGGGCTAAGGGAGCGTTCAGTCCTGTATTCCGTTCATTGTGCAACAGCGACATCTACTGTCAGTTTACTGCAATCACATTACTAGATATCAGGTTCCCGTTAATGTTGTGGTTTTCTGTTTCTTTTGCGATCAACTAATTCTGTAAAGGATTACATTCTAATATCTGCTGATCAATAATAAATGTTAACGCTTGATCGTTTGAATATACTGCTAATAGAGATCAGTAATGATCTGGTCCCTGACTTTGAGATACTGATTCTGATGGAGGAAACTGGCATTATCCTTAATACTGTGGTGTCCTCCCTGCTGTGCATTGTGGGACTGCGTCATTATTGTAGTGCAAATTAACGCTAAAGGGTTAACAATGAGCGGTGTGCGCGGTCCCGTCCGATGCCTAATGCTCATTGGCTGATCACAGGACGTTCGGGATTTTAATTTCCCGCTTCTTCCAGACCCGATAACAATGGAGAGATCTCCCCGAGATGTAGAGGCTGATCCTGTGGCTGACTACTACCCTCATCCTCCTTGTTTATCACTTTCGCACAGATGAACATTTTTTGAGATCGTAGAGAAGAATGTGCGGACTAAACTTATTCTGGTGTCACAGCAAAGATAAAGCTGTGAGATAGGACGGGAATTCTGTTCCGCGGTCCTGACCTGAGAGGGAGCGGGGATGAAGTGAGGGCTATAAAGCAGAAAACCGGCCCTGTGCGGAGGATCACATTCCTCTACAGAAACAGTGTTATTCATTACACCGGTTATGTACAGACCATGGGGAGTATAGGAGGGATAATCGGGGACTTCGGGTGGATGAGACTTAGTTACACTGACCAAATGTCAAAAGGGAAACTATAGAGAACTGATCTACAGCGCCCCCCCCCGCTCCACCACAGGAGAATATACACCCTGCAGTCAGTGAGAACCGCAGCCGCCGCTCTGATCTCACCCGATCCCGGAGCAGAATATATATAGTATCAATAGACTGTACTGACAGAATAGCGGCCACATATACAGAAGAGAATACGGGGAATACAGACAGGAGAAGCTCCAGCTCTATTATAGACAATGTGGGTGGCTCTTAGAAGAGCCTTTGGGGTGACAGCAGGAGGCGGAGCAGGTTACTTGGCGCTGGTGTACTTGGTGACGGCCTTGGTGCCCTCGGACACGGCGTGCTTGGCCAGCTCTCCAGGCAGCAGCAGGCGCACGGCGGTCTGGATCTCCCGGGAGGTGATGGTGGAGCGCTTGTTGTAGTGAGCCAGGCGGGAGGCTTCCCCTGCTATGCGCTCGAAGATATCATTCACAAAGGAGTTCATGATGCCCATGGCCTTGGAGGAGATGCCGGTGTCAGGGTGGACCTGCTTGAGCACCTTGTACACGTAGATGGCATAGCTTTCCTTCCTGGTCTTCCTACGCTTCTTGCCGTCCTTCTTCTGAGTCTTGGTCACGGCTTTCTTGGAGCCTTTCTTGGGCGCTGGTGCAGACTTGGCGGGATCAGGCATGATGATCAGTCACAATACTTCTTCACTAGAACAGAGAGAATAATGATGCTTCCTCCTCCCACCGCAGCCGTATTTATAGGCAGCCCATGCAAATGAGAAATGCTGTCTGCTCGCTGTTCTACTGGAGGAGCAAATCATGTGACCTGTGGGAGTGTCATAAGCCCCGCCCAGTGCAGTTTATTGGTGTCTCTTTAATTCTCGTCACCATTGGCTGGATTCAAATATACCCAATCACAGGAGCCGGAGGGCGGAGCAGGAACCTATAAAAAGCAGCAGAAAGGAAATTACGGTTACATCACAGAGAGGCTTCTTTTGAGCGTTTTAGGTTTTACTTATCATTATGTCTGGACGCGGCAAACAAGGAGGAAAGGTTCGGGCTAAGGCAAAGACCCGCTCATCCCGGGCAGGGCTCCAGTTCCCCGTCGGTCGTGTACATAGGCTTCTCCGCAAAGGGAACTACGCCGAGAGGGTTGGCGCCGGTGCTCCGGTCTACCTGGCCGCTGTGCTGGAGTATTTAACCGCTGAGATCCTGGAATTGGCCGGTAATGCCGCCCGGGACAACAAGAAGACCCGCATCATCCCCCGTCACCTGCAGCTTGCCGTGCGCAATGACGAGGAGCTGAACAAGCTGCTGGGTGGGGTGACCATTGCCCAGGGAGGCGTCCTGCCCAACATCCAGGCCGTGCTGCTGCCCAAGAAGACCGAGAGCAGCAAAGCGGCCAAGAGCAAGTGATCGCCGCTTACCCCAGACCCATCCTGAACACCAAAGGCTCTTCTAAGAGCCGCCCACATTGTCTACTACAGAGCTGGCACCGCTGATCTCGGGTGTGATAGGGATCTGCACTTACTGGTCGGTTAGGGGGGGGGGGGGGGGTAACAAGTAAAACAGACATCGGTGAAGTTATTCTGAGCTTTTATAAAAAGTAACAATCCTGTTAGTTGTAACAATGTAACGAACGAGACACTAGAGGGCGGCGGCTGCTGCTTTGTTACACTGAATGTCTGAATATTACAGAAAATAAACGTAATTAAACATCGTTGTATGCTCCGGATCGCGTACTGTGTGTATGCCACCAATAAAGATTCTAATCCTATGCGCAATGCTCGCACAGCTGCCGTTGGTTATAATTCATGACTATAATTAATTTGCAAAGATAAGTAAAAGTCTGGTGTAGATAACCGCACACTGATCACCCTCCCGCTGTCTCGGGTCTGGAATAGGACAGGGACGCGGCTCCACTATATACTCTGCAGGGAAAACCCGGACATAGTGTCCTCTCTCCTTCTACCGCATCAGCCTCACTAGAATCCCCCTGATCGGCCCCTAAAAGGTTTCCCCTCCGCCGCCTTTTTCTTCCTATTTACAGAAACCAGAGGAATGTAGTCACGTGTACAGGGAAGAGGACGAGACAAAGGGAGAAACGACCAGAAGAAGAGCGGGAATTTCAAAATAGTCAACTGCGGTGATCAACCAATGAGCGAACATTCGTGTCTATAACTCCGCCTAGAGTTAACCCTTCATTGCCCTCTTTGTACCAATTACGGTCACAGGTGTCGTGAGACTGAAGCCAGCAGCACCGATCACACAGGCGCATTACACTGCAGAGGACACGATCTACATCACTATAGTAACTGAACTCAGCACTGAGAGGGTTAACTGCAGAAAACAATCCAGGGATCCTGCTTATGAGAACAGGCGGAATATAAATAAATAAATGCAATTTAGTTCGGTGTGAACAGCTCCATTAACCTAAAGGTGTTATAGAGTGAAGGCACATCTATCCGGATAGTGAGACATAGATAATTCTTACCCGGATATTATCAGGAGATCTGCATCTTCTATAACACGGACTCTTTAGGAAGGGAAGTAATGTAATATGGAGGAGAGGAATGATGTAGATGGTGAGAGTAATGATAATCACGGTGGATGAGTGCAGTAGTCAGAACATTCAGGGGAGATCTCCCGGAGCAGATAGTGAAGGAGCAGGAAACACCGACAGACTGATCAAGTGCGGAGATTAAGGCAGAATTGGGAAGAACAAACACCGCAGCCTCCAGAGCACAACACCGATCGCTCAAGTTACAAGTAATTCTAGCCTTTCCATAGAACATGTGGGCGGCTCTGACAAGAGCCTTTGGGTTGATGAGATAGAGCAGAGTAGAAGCAGAATTAACCTCCGAAGCCGTAGAGAGTGCGGCCCTGGCGCTTGAGGGCGTACACCACGTCCATAGCGGTGACGGTCTTCCTCTTGGCGTGCTCGGTGTAGGTGACGGCGTCACGGATGACGTTCTCCAGGAAAACCTTCAGGACACCGCGAGTCTCTTCATAGATGAGGCCGGAGATGCGCTTCACACCTCCCCTGCGAGCTAGACGGCGGATAGCAGGCTTGGTGATGCCCTGGATGTTATCCCGGAGCACCTTCCTGTGCCGCTTGGCTCCGCCCTTACCGAGACCTTTCCCTCCTTTGCCGCGTCCTGACATCCTGTTGGTAGACAATAGAATGAACAAAGTCTGAGGCGCGGCGTCCTAGTTTATATAGCACATAAGCGGACCAGAAGGAGAACTGTAACAAGATAACGTCCTCATGGGCGTTTCCTTTAACTGAATTTACATTTCCGGCCCCTCCCCCTTTTCTTTTGATTGGCTGAACACAGAATCGTTGATGGTTTTGAATTTCCCGCTCACCCTGTAATTCTCCGCTCTGGGAGAGAAGACAATTGTCCCGTGTTATGTGATCTCATATACAGGCGGCTCATTCTGAGGCTGCGAATGCCGGCACTCTCCGTATACAGTGACCCGGAATAATCACCAGGGCCCGTCCTGACATCTCCTGTTCTTATATAGATGAAGAGGAGAGAAATCACCAAAGCTCCGCTATCAGCCAATCGATACTAAGCATCAGGACTATAGATCCGTACAGTGTTAACTCTTTAGTGTCCACATGTTCTGTTTCTTGTTTTATATCTGTACGGAGACTGCGGTGTGTAATGGCTGGGACTGTATATATTATATATAATTACACTGCAGTCACCAGAGCCGATCTCACACACTACATTATGGTCAATGTCCATTCTGATCTCTCACATATTTTCTCCGTTCTCTTTCATCCTACATCGTCAGCCGCATCACCCATTACTTTGGACTAAACTGTATTTCCTTTTAATTTCTATATTACGTCGCCACCTACTGGCTGACATATGATACTACCTCATTGACCTATTTACCGATGAAATTAGATACTAACAAACTCCTAATTAATTACCTCCTAATGTTCTCTTTGTAGCGTCAATCATCCTATTTAGTTATAATTGGTTCATTAATGTTACTTTAATGATTAATTGGTCTTTTCACTCTCATTCCTAAATGTCATCTTCTGCCGGGGCTCGTTCCTACGATCGGTCTCATATACGGTATATTGGGTTACATAGAAAACTATTTACTGCCATCTTGTGGTAGCTGAACACAGTACAGGGAAGAAAAAAACTTCTGAATAGTCTTTACATTCTGCAGCCTTACCACTAGGTGGGGACAAAGTACAGTGCAGCCTCTTCTAGGGATTCGGGCGAGAAAGGGAATGTATTGTACAGTGTATTCTGCCATCTAGTGGCCATAGAACAGATTGCAGCCAAGTTCAATATAAAGTTACTAATTTTGGTCAAGTTTTTTTCTCACCCATAATTTTAGCCATTAATTAATTTGATTGTAATAGTTTTTAATAGAAATTGATGCTTTATTTTTACTAAATTAATATTAATCTCTATTTTACATTAACCCCTTAATGATGCTGTCATTTTTTTATATTGATGTTTTCTTTTATAACCTCTCACTTTTAAAAAGCTGCATATCTTTCAATTTTTCATCCACAGACCCATATAAAAGCTTGTTATTTGCGAAACAAACTACACTTTGTAATGGCACCCTTCATTTTACAACTAAGTTTACAGAAACAAAGTGAAAATTGTAGGGTGAAATAAAAAATAATTATAATTGTGAACCTTTTTTTTTTGGTTCGGGGGGGGGGGGGGGGGCAGGTGGTCCTAGTTTTTTTTTATGTCTTGCATTCTACAGGTTAAAATTATTATATATTTAGCCATTATTTAAACGTTTAAGGGGGGGGGGGGGGGGAGGAGAGATGGCCGCATCATGACAGAGCATCCGACCCAAATCATTCTCCAGCAGAACATTAACAGGGATGTCCTCAGAGACCCCCCACCTCCCGCAAACCTTGGCCTGTACCCCAATCCAGGTACACACGGGCTATGGGCACAGCAGGCCACACACCTCCAATTCCTTTTAAAGCCATGGTTCTTCCAGGGATGATGTCCTCTGTATCCACCACTTCAGGCCGCACCAAGGTAAATGAGGCTCCAGAATCTCGCAAACCCACTGTCACCCACAGTTACACTCTGCAGGTTATACGCTCTTTTCTCCACCGCTCCGGACACCAGAAGAACGTCTGTGTCTCCTCCAGCTGCCGGTGGAGAATTATTTTTGTTGGGGCAAGTGGCACTCAGGTGTCCAATATTTTTTCCAAAGTATATGTTTATTGGAGTTTTCAAGTAAAGAAATATATAACAATACTCTATAGGATAACATGGTACAATACAAACAGGGTGAATAGAACAATAACACTATGTCAAACAGAGCATATGTCCGCTGTGCAAGACAGGCTGATCTTACCTGTGTGAGTCTCCAAATGACACCCGTAAGTGACATCTCATCATCTCATTACCCACACAGAAATGGCTGAAGGCAAATGTCTGGGGTCAATGCAACAAAATATCTTAAGACCGTGGCTCCTGGAGTTAGCGGGTAGGGAAAATAGGAGAGCCAATGAGAGTGGCATCTGTATCCTTCAGCCAGGGTAACAGCATATCATAACTGACACCCACATGAATAAACCGATAAGTATGTAGGTTAACAGGATGGAAAGGGGGGAAGCAGAGAGAGTAGGAGAGGGAAATAAAGGGTAACAAGGATAAGGTCTGTATAACAAAGACACAAATACCTCATGATGCAGAACGGGCTCTGGTTTCACCGGGCATTCCGAGCATGGCAGCATAGTCGGGAGGGGGGGGGGGGGGGAGGCCGGGCGAGGAAAGCAGACAGTGCTTACTATACATTTAGGTAAAGGGTTTCAAAGGCATTAGAGGACATAAAGTCTATCCAGGGTCCCCATACTGATAGAAATTTATCAGATTGATTCCTAGAGTCCACTATTAGCTCCTCCATTCTGTGTATATGGGACACTTCACGGAGCCAGGATGATACCGAAGGGGGTGTTGCAGACCTCCACAATCTAGGGATCACAGTCCTAGCTGCTAATAGCAGGTAATGCAACAGTCGGGCTGAGGTTTTCGGGACAGAGTCCGGTAATATAGACAAAAGGGCCATTTTAGGGGAGAGGGAAAGTGTGGTGGAGGTCAGTTTGGATATTATGTCTAAGATCTGTGTCCAAAAAGGACAGATGGTCGGGCATGTTAGCCAGATATGAGACATGGTGCATCCAGGTGCCCCACACCGCCAGCACATGTCCGACATTTTGGGGTACATTTGAGCAATCAGAGAGGGCACCCGATACTATTGTGTCAGTATTTTGTAGTTTGTTTTGTGTGCTTTGCACGATGTGGAAGACCCGTGGCACCATGAGAATGCCGTCCTCCACTCCCCCTCCGAAATAGTACATTGGAGTTCACGTTCCCAGGCCGAGCAAAAGGCCGGTGTGTCCGCTGTAGAGGCATCTAAGAGAAGAGCATATAGGGTGCTTACAGGTTTTCCAACTGGTGAGGAGGAAGTGCATACTCGTTCAAAGTGCGACAGGTTCCTGTGCAGATGAAGCTGGTCATGGTATGTCTTGTAGAAGTGTCTAAGTTGTGCGTAGTGGAAGCCGTGCATGAACAACAAGGTATCGCCTCTCAGCAGGTCCGGAAGGGGTTTTAGGCCTGATGTGTCTAAGAGGTCTCAGAACCTGGGCGCTTCATATTTATGAAAAGATAGGAAGGTGGATGATTTAACTGCAGGGGGGAAGGCCGGGTTGTTAAAGAATGGGGTCAGGGGACCTGAGGGAGCTGCAAGCGTAGAGTGAGATAGGTATGCCTTGAGTGCTCTAATCACCGACGCTGTAATTGGGGGCGTATTAGCAGGTACCTTTCTAGGAATTAGCCGTCTAGGTAACCACACACATGTCCTAACGTCCCAGTCTGAGGACAGTTGTTCAAGAGCGACCCATTGTTTCCTCGATCCATGTTGTATGCCATCGAGGACCCTCAACAGTACGGTGGCTAAGTAGTACGACAAGAAATCTGGAAGGGCAAGTCCCCCCTCTTTTTTACGTCTATGCAGCACGTGTCTGGCTAAGCGAGGATGACGTCCCGCCCAGACAAAGCCAATCTGGAGCCCAGCGACCTCCCTGAAAAAGGAGCACGGCTGGGAAATTGGTATGCCTGAAAATAGATATAACAAGCGTGGGAGCACGTTCATTTTGAACACATTTATCCTGCCAAGCCACGAGAAGTCCCTACGCTCCCACCTGGCCAAGTCCACGCACAGCGCCTGTAGTAGCGGAGGGAAGTTTAGACGGTACGCATCCTTTTTTTTTTTTTTTTTTTTTTAAAGCCGAGGAACGTGCTCTCGATTCACCCAAAGTGCAAGAAAAAGTGCAAACGTGTTACACTAAAAAAACTTGCACAAAGGATGCGGTCTATCGCAAGCCCTTCTCCGATAGGAGAGAGGTCCCCCAACACACCTTATCCTTCGCCTCCAGACCAAAAGGTACCTGCGAGGTTCCAGGTTCGATGTCCCTTTTCGCCGAAGCTACTAGGGGACCACAAATACTCCTGGCATCCCCCTTGGCGTTAGCCAAGGTATCTGCCCGCAGAGCCGATAACGGTAGGTACCCTGCCAAAGCAGGAGTACCCGGGGTGTTTGCAGGGAGGTGCGGAACCTAATGGCCACACACACCTCCCCTAGACCGCCAGGAGGGACACCCAGAAGGGCTACCGCATCCTGACAAATCCTGTGAACACACAACACGCAAAAAGTGACACAGTGAGACAAAAATAAATAAATAAGTGAATGTGTGCAGATATACTGCCCGGACATCCGGCCGAATCTATAAAAAATTTCTCTGATCCTAGCCAGAAGGCCGGGAATCAAGATGTGAGTGCCAAAAGGTGAAAAGATAATGGTGGCCGTGCTTCAACTCAGTGAGTCCATCCTCCCAGTGAGTTTCGGCACCTCAGGGTCACCACTCCCCGAGGCACAAAAGTACCTGGGCTCTAGACCCTCTCAGCCTCATGGCGAGACCCGGAGGGAACAGGTCACATCGGGGCAGCCGTCGAGCTGATTCCTCAGAACCAGCCCCGGAAAGCCCTGGTACACTTGCATCCTCCATGCAGCACCCATCCCCACCAGCATGAAAACTGATAAGAACAGATACTACACTTGATCTTAGCCAAAAGGCCGAGAAGCGGAGGGAAGTTTAGACGGTACGCATCTACTAAGTTCGCGGGGACCTGAACTCCCAAGGTAGGTAATGTAGTGCGACTGCCACTTAACCCCTTAACGACGCAGGACGTATATTTACGTCCTGCGCCGGCTCCCGCGATATGAAGCGGGATCGCGCCGCGATCCTGCATCATATCGCGTCGGTCCTGGCACTCGTCAACGGCCGGGACCCGCGGCTAATACCACACATCGCCGATCGCGGCGATCTGTGGTATTAACCCTTTAGAAGCGGCGGTCAAAGCTGATCGCCGCTTCTAAAGTGAAACTGAAAGTGACCCGGCTGCTCAGTCGGGCTGTTCGGGACCGCCGCGGTGAAATTGCGGCGTCCCGAACAGCTGACCGGACACCGGGAGGGCCCTTACCTGCCTCCTCAGTGTCCGATCGACAAATGACTGCTCCGTGCCTGAGATCCAGGCAGGAGCAGTCAAGCACCGATAATGCTGATCACAGGCGTGTTAATACACGCCAGTGATCAGCATAGGAGATCAGTGTGTGTAGTGTTATAGGTCCCTATGGGACCTATAACACTGCAAAAAAAAATGTAAAAAAAAAGTGTTAATAAAGGTCATTTAACCCCTTCCCTAATAAACGTTTGAATCCCCCCCCTTTTCCCTTAAAAAAAATCAAACAGTGTAAAAAAATTAATAAAATAAACATATGTGGTATCGCCTTGTGCGTAAATGTCCGAACTATAAAAATATATCATTAATTAAACTGCACGGTCAATGGCGTACGCGCATAAAAATTCCAAAGTCCAAAAAAGCGTATTTTGGTCACTTTTTATACCATTAAAAAAATGAATAAAAAGTGATCAAAAAGTCTGATCAAAACAAAAATCATACCGATAAAAACTTCAGATCACGGCGCAAAAAAATGAGTCCTCATACCGCACTGTACATGGAAAAATAAAAAAGTTATAGGGCTCAGAAGATGACATTTTTAAACGTATAAATTTTCCTGCATGTAGTTATGATTTTTTCCAGAAGTGCGACAAAATCAAACCTATATAAGTAGGGTATCATTTTAACCGTATGGACCTACAGAATAATGATAAGGTGTAATTTTTACCGAAATATGCACTGCGTAGAAACGGAAGCCCCCAAAAATTACGAAATGGCGTTTTTCTTTTCGATTTTGTAGCACAATGATTTTTTTATTCCGTTTTGCCGTGCATTTTTGGGTAAGATGACTAATGTCACTGCAAAGTAGAATTGGTGACGCAAAAAATAAGCAATAATATGGATTTTTAGGTGGAAAATTGAAAGGGTTATGATTTTTAAAAGGTAAGGAGGAAAAAACGAAAGTGCAAAAATGGAAAAACCCTGAGTCCTTAAGGGGTTAAAGGGATAGGCCGATTTCAGCGCTTCTATTACTTGGTGAGGGATGTTGATGTTCAGAGCCTCACATTTAGTGGGGTTGAGCTTATAGTTACTATAAGAGGAAAACTTACACAGGGTGGACATGAGCGAGTGGAGTGACGTATGAGGGGTAGAAATGAACAACAATAAGTCATCGGCGAAGGTCGAGCATTTGTAATGGCACAGTAGTGTCTGCAGGCCCCGTATGTCTGGATTCGACCGGATATCATTAAGGAGGTGCTCCATGCACAGTACATATAGCAGTGGGGAGAGTGGGCATCCCTGCCTTGTGCCATTACAAATTCCAAAGGGGGCTGAGAGTTGGCCGTTTATGCGAAGCTGAGCCGTCGGATTAGTGTATAGTGCCAGAATACGTTCCAGCATCACCCCGCCCACGCCAATCTGAGACAGAGTGGCCAATAAGAATTGCCAGTCCTCCCGATCGTCCAGTGAGAGTAAGAGCATCGGGATATTGGGAAGCCCTTAAATGTGTATTAAGAGGTGTTTTAATGACCCATGGGGCGAGACTTAAGAGGGAAAAGGCGGCTAAATATCAGGAACTTATTCGAACCCTACAGACACTGGAAACCCAACACAAACAGACCCAACTAGAGAGCACTTTTCGGGAACTGATAAAAGTACGCCATGATCTACTTTCCCACCTCAATGACAGATACCGCTACTATAGACAGGTCACGGGGAAAACATTCTATGAGTGGGGTAATAGAGCGGGTCGACTATTAGCTGCTGCCCTTAAGGCGAAAAAGTCCACATTATTTATCCCAGCGATTCGCACTTCTGCGGGCTCCACCTCTTTTCTTACACCGGACATTCTTTCTGCTTTCCGTTCTTACTACTCTGCTCTTTACAACTTGCCAAAACCTCAGGTCCCGACCTCTTCTGCAGAGGCTTCTCCCTCTTTAGAGCAATACATAGCATCAACGGCACTCCCTGAACTTCCCCAAGATGTGACCCAGTCACTAGAATCTCCATTCTCCTCAGAGGAACTGATGAGGGCGATATCTTCCTTAGCGGCCGGCAAGAGCCCGGGACCTGATGGTTCCACTGCCAAGTTCTACAAAATACTAGGTACTGACCTCTCTCCCACATTACTCTCAGCTTTTAACTCCATTTGAGGTGACACCCCGCCCCCTGCCTCCTTCCTGCGCGCCTTCATTACTGTCATCCCAAAGGAGGGTATGGATCCCTAGCTCTGCCCCAGCTACCGACCTATTTCTCTAATTAACAGTGATGCTAAACTGTTTGCAAAACTTATTGCGAATAGGTTGGCAGACCACATGCAGTTTCTCGTCCACCCTGATCAAGTAGGTTTTATACGGGGGAGGGAGGCCAGAGACAATACCCTAAGGGTGTTCTCGGTTCTCCATGGTGCCCGATCACATGATATCCCATTATGCCTGCTCTCTTTGGATGCAGAAAAAGCCTTCGATCGGGTGGACTGGGGATTTCTGCATGCCACCCTCTCCCAAATTGGACTGGGTGCAGTCATGAGGTCGCGCATAATGGCACTTTACTCCCACCCTCAGGCCCAAACAAGGATAAATGGTCATCTGTCGTCTCCCTTTGACATTGGCAATGGCACGAGACAGGGGTGTCCTCTCTCCCCACTTCTATTTGTGCTTTGTATGGAGCATCTCCTTGTAGATATTAGACAGAATCCGGACATCACAGGCCTCTCACTGTCCTCGGGCCATTGCAAATGCTCGGCATACGCAGATGATCTTCTTCTCTTTCTCTCCTCACCTGTCACCTCTCTCCCTTCACTACTCGCTTCTATACACAGATTCTCTGCCTACAGCAGTTATAAATTGAATACTTCCAAAAGTGAGGCCCCTTAATGTGAACCTCCCCCCTATGACGGATAAGATGCTACGGCACTCCTATTCCTTTCAATGGCAATCAAAATACCTAAAATATCTAGGCATTCGTGTCCCAGCTAACCCTGCTGACACCTACACTCTCAACTTTCCCCCCTTTCTATGCGCCCTGAAGTCGGACCTGTTGACGTGGGATAAAACTGATGTTTCATGATTAGGTAGAATTAACATATTTAAAATGATTGTACTCCCACGACTCCTCTACCTGTTCGCGGGTATACCCACTCATATCCCTCGGACCTTCTTCCAAGCATTGTCCTCCCTACAAACTAGATATGTATGGGCGAATAAACATCCCAGGTTAGCTAGACACATACTTATTAGGCGTAAGAATGACGGAGGACTGGCTCTTCCTGACTTCCTTTCATACTACCTTGCGGCTGTCCTTTCTAGAGTGTTGGACTTGTTCCGTACAACTGATAGAAAACAATGGGTTTCCCTGGAAAGTGCTCTATCTGGCAGAGATATTAGGGCTATCTTATGGACGAGTACACACATGACCTCCCCCCTCCCTAGACCCCCCATATATGCCTCCATTATGCGTGCCCGTTTGACTTACCTGAGACGCTCCCCCTTTCTCTCTCCTGACGGACCGCTCACTCTGCTCTTTGGTAATGCAACATTCCCACCAGCTTTTCAAGCTCGTACCTTTCTGACCCTACCTCGCTCTGAAGGCACAACCTTTCATACTCTCACACGTGGTGGGGATCTGAAAACCTTTAGTGAACTTTGCCCAAGTACCCCGACTACACCATTATATCAGTTCCAATATGCCCAGCTATCTCACTTTTACCACACCAATAAACATGGCTTGGCTCTCAATCGTCCCTTGACATCGATCGAGCGCCTTGGTGCTGAATCGCACCCTTCCAAGGGTCAAATTAAGATACTATACACCCTCTTTTTAGACAGCTTTGCCTCTCCCCCACTTAGATTTAGGTCCTCATGGGAATCTGAATTGGGACACACGATTAGCGATACAGACTGGCACAGGGCGATATCAGTTTGTCACAAAATGACGATTTCCTGTAGAACGCAAGAGACCAACTACAAAGTGCTGACCAGATGGTATAGAGTCCCATCCTTATTGGCCCATATATATCCTGGGGTCTCGGAGATGTGTTGGAGATGTGGAGTCAACAGTGGTACTATGACCCATATTTGGTTCACCTGCCCATCACTTGACTCCTATTGGACGGGCACTTTGAAACTCATGTCCAAGCTAACCTCCCACACACTCCCCAAGACCCCGGAACTGACGTTATTATCCATTCTACCCCCGTCGCTTCCTAAATATTCGACCCTCCTTCTACACTATGTGTTGATGGCTGCCAGATCGGTGATCCCCAGGATATGGAGATCTCCCAGACCTCCAACCCTCTCGTCCTTGCTCCAAGAAATATCACATATTTGTAGAATGGAGGAACTGATGGCGGTCTCGGAACAGCAGATTGACAAATACCAGCATATCTGGGGTCCTTGGCTTGCCTTTATGTCATCTGGGGAATTTGAGTCCTTTCACTTGGAGGCATAATGTGATACACCTGTGCTCAGCTGCCATTCTCTTCAGTACTACCCTGGTGGCCGCGGATCTGGAGGTAGCCGGTCCTGCCAGACTCATGAGGTACGTCCTTCTCTAGCTCGCCTGCTTCCCTATTCCCTCTTCTCCTTCTAACATCCGTCTTACCTTCTTGTTCTTGTTCTACTTTGGTCCATCTGCCCTTTCCCTTCCCTCTCTTCTCTCTTGACCTGTGTGACTGTGCTTATACCCTCCATAACTTGACGGCCCTTCCCTACACCTGGCCTACGCCCTTATTGAGATTTACATTCCAGTTATTGTTTTTTTTTTTTTTTTTTTCTCATGTTCTCTCTGAATTGCATTGTTATATTGAATATAACCATTGTCATGCTGTGAGAAGCTCCTCTATTATATTGAACTGGCCGCCCCACGAGCGCATCGAAGAGAGTCACTCATACCATTCTTTTTTCCTGTAAGATGCTTTTGTTGTTTTAGTGTCTTGTATGCTATTTTTGAAAATAAAAAAATTACTTTGAAAAAAAAAAAATAATAATAATAATACTACCACACACTGCACTCTCTGAATATAATACTACCACACACTGCACCCTCTGGTAGTATTAGATTTAGAGGGCACAGTGTGTGGTAGTATTATATTCAGAGGGTGCAGTGTTTGGTAGTATTAAATTTAGAGGGCACAGTGTGTGGTAGTATTATATTCAAACACTGCACCCTCTGAATATAATACTATCACACACCGCACCCTCTAAATATAATACTATCACACACTGCACCCTCTAAATATAATACTATCATACACTGTACCCACTGAATAAAATACTACCACACACTGTGCCCTCTAAATCTAATACTACCACACAGTGCATTCTCTGAATATAACTTGCTGTGCAGTGCACCCTCTGAGTAAAATACCGTAATGTAGTGTGGCCCCTAAAAAACATACCACCCCAGAAATTCCTCATAATATACACTATACTTCTGAAAGGCAAAACACTCTGGGGGAGATTTATGAAAACTTGTGCAGAGGAAAAGTTGCCCAGTTGTCCATAGCAACCAATCAGCTCGCTTCTTTCATTTTCCAGAGGCCTTGTTAAAAATGAAAGAAGTTAGCTGATTGGTTGCCATGGGCAACTGGGCAACTTTTCCTTTGCACAGGTTTTCATAAATCTCCCCCTCTGTGCCTTCACATATAGTAATAATGCCCCATCTTGTGCCCCTACATATAATAATTATGACCGTCCTGTCCCCCCCACATAATAATGCCCTCTGTGCTGTGCCCCTCACATATAATGCTCCTGTCATATGCCCCACACATTTAATGCCCCCTGTGCTGTGCCCTTCACATATAATGCCCCCATTATTTGCCCCTCAAATATAATGCCTCCATCATGCGCCCCTCATATATAAAGCCCCCATCATGCATCCCGCACATATAATGCCCCCATCATGTGTCCCGCACATATAATGCCCCCATCATGCGTCCCACACATATAATGCCCCCTGTGCTGTGCCCCTCACATATAATGCCCCCATCATGCACCCCTCACATATAATGCCCCCCTGTGCTGTGCCCTTCACATATAAAGCCCCATGTCCTGTCCCCTCAGGGGGCATTATATGTGAGGGGCACAGCACAGGGGGCATTATATGTTTGGAGCACATGACAGGAACATTATATGTGAGGGGCATAGCACAGGGGGCATTATATGTGAGGGGCGCATGATGGGGGCATTATATGTGAGGGGCACAGCACAGGAGGCATTATATGTGAGGGGCGCATGATGGGGGCATTATATGTGAAGGGCACAGCACAGGGGGCATTATATATGAGGGGCGCAGCACAGAGGGCATTATATGTGAGGGGCGCATGATGGGGGCATTATATATGAGGGGCACATGATGGGGAATTATGTGTGAGGGACACAGCACAGGGGGCATTATATGTGTGGGACACAGCACAGGGGGCAATATATGTGAGGGGAACAGCACAGGGGGCAATATATGTGAGGGGCACAGCACAGGGGGCATTATAAGTGTGGGGCACGGAACAGGGGGGCATTATATCATATAATGCCCCCCTGTGCTGTGCCCCACACATATACTTTATATGTGTGGCACAGCACAGGGGGCATTATGTGAGGGGCACAGCACAGGGGACATTATATGTGAGGGGCACAGCACAGGGAGCATTATATGTGTGGGGCACAGAACAGGGGGCTGTATATTATATAATGCCCTCCTGTGCTGTGCCCCACACATATAATGCCCCCTGTGCTGTGCCCCACACATATAATTTATATGTGTGGCACAGCACAGGGGGCATTATGTGAGGGGCACAGCACAGGGGGCATTATATGTAAAGGGCACAGGACAGGGGGCCCCCCTGTCATGTGCTCTTCACATATAATGCCCCCTGTGCTTTGCACTGCAGACCCTCATTAAATATTCCCTTTTCTCTGACCCCCCCCCCCCCCCTCCTCCTAACAGTGGCGCATATCCTGTTTCCCTAATCCCCTGGACCCTGAGCATACCCTTACTTACAGTATGCAGGCCACGGGGACGGGTCCTCCAGGCGCCGGCGCGATGATGTGACGTCATCGCGCCGGCCTTTAGTGGATCTTGTCCCCGCAGCTCACACGCTGTGTACTCACAGTGTGTGTGTAAGGTTAGTGAATGGTGGAGCCGGAGCTTACAGCTTCGGCTCCACCATACTAGGGAGCGGGGGGGGGGCAATTGACTCACATGTGGATCCGCCATCTTAGCTCTCCGATAGCCTGGAACGCTGTAAAATTGAGTTTAATGAAGCTGTTTGCGCAATAGAATTGCAGCGATATTCACATTAGTTGCAAATCAAATTGTTCATGAAATTTGTTACGAATTCGGGTTCGTCAACTTCGATTCACTGATCTCTAGAAAAAAATTAAAATTCCTCGTATGAATTCACCTGGGTTAGGTTTTGCTCTGCTTGTCCCTTTTGCACACATCATACAGAGACTCATGTGTTTCTAAGTTACAAATGAGTCTTCATAGAATTATAAATATAAAAAGCTGCTCATTCGTGGTGTCTGGTGTTCATGTGAGGGGAGCTTAGCTGCAATACCGGATGCAGTCACATGAGGGCATTGTGTCTTTTTTGTAAAGTACCGTGTACAGGGCTATATTTTTCACTAGGTAGTTGGGGGCCTGTGAAGAAAATAAATAATTATTTTCAATTCTATTATGCACTGCTGAGATGTGACGTAGCTGCCCCACTCTGTACAACACTGCACTGCTCACTGAGGGGACAGGACCCGCCGAACTGAAAAAGGAGGCCTTTCTGTCATCTGGTGTAAAGATTTTTGCTACCCTAGGCCAAATCCCCACTCCGTCTCACAGGACAGATATAGGATCAGTGGTGGAACTAGTCCCATGACAAAATAAAAAAAAAAAATATATATATATATATATATATATATATATATATATATATATATATATATAAATTAAATCTCTCTGTAGGGGGGGCGTGGCTTGACGCGCTCGGGACAAGTCGCATGGTCTGAGAGCTCCTGGCGGACCGCTTTATTAGAGGCCATATACACTGATATGGGAGGCAGATCGCACAGTAAAAAGCACAAGAAGAAACCTAAAAGCACCGGAGACAAACCTAGGACCATCCCGGCTTATTTTCAGCCCCTACAGACCTCAGACGCTGGACCGAGGCCTCCACCAGTGCTGCAGCCTCGATTTGGAAACGCTGCGCAGCATACAGTTTCCTCAGCTTCCGGCTCCCCGGTTAGCACGGAGCGCACAGGAGAGGAGTGCTCGCAATCGGAGACCTCAATACCCCCACTAAAGATGTCGGCAGCTACTGGAAAGCCGCACCAACCGAAGGCACCTCCTCAGACTCCACTGCCTCAACGTGATGCAGCGCGAAACCCCCCGAACACACAGCAGCACAGCATGAAGGGGTGCGTGGCCTCCTCCCAGGCCGCCATTACGCCTGCCCGGAGTGACGCCCCCCCCCCTTACAAGTAAGATCTGACATGAGAGGTGAGCTGAAACTTACCCAAACTCTGTTACAAACCTCAGGAACGATCTCACAGACCCCTAAGTATACCACTATGCCAGATACTATTAACCCCATATGTACTGATCAAGCTCGGCAGTCTATCAGTACAAATATAGATGCTGCAGCTCCTCCTCAACTCTCATATCCACCCAAGTCAACCCAGACGGTGCCACAACCACCTTTAAAACCTGCTCCTCTCTCTAAGGGACTTCCATCAGCAACTACACCTAGTATCTCCGCTGAGACATATACCCACTCTAACAATATCACTAGTGATTCCCATCTACCACTATCAACCTCTCAGCAACCTGTTTCTGGTCCTCCTGCAATAAATGCTGTTGACTGGGCGGAAGCTATGGATTCAGACATCTCCCATTCTGAGGATGAGATACGAGATTCCACAGAAGATAGTGACACCCCTGAATATTGGGGCGCTAGCCCACCCGCCAAGAAGAAGTTATTCAAAACTCCACTGAAGGCGAAAACAGCCGTAGCGAAGGGTGCAGACCACTCCTCTTCAGATGAAGCTCTCATAGGCAAGAAACAAAACCTTAGAAGAGCCCGTGGAGCTGACAGACCCACCCTCACTGTTGATACGATTTCTGACTCTTCCTTACCCACCCCTGAAATGGCAACTAACACACTGAAGGACCATCCGGAACTACAGGCCTTGCTGGCTCTAATTCCGACCAAATCGGACATCCAGAATATGGCAAATGACCTGCGCCTTGCTTGGAAAAAAGACCTCAAACCGGTCAAATCAGACATCACTCAACTTAAAGACAAAGTACAATCGCTTGAGGAATTTCGTACTACTGCCTCCGCTCAGATTCAAACCCTACAGGAGGCGACTAAAAACCTCTCTCTTCACCAAGCGGCGGAAATAGATCATCTTGATGACCTAGACAATCGCAATCGGCGAAACAATATAAGAATCAAAGGACTGCCTGAATCCGTTTCCCCACAAGACATTACAACTACCTTACAAAAAATATTTAATGAAATCCTCCAGAAGCCTTTAGACACACCCCTTGAACTGGGTAGAGCTCATAGGGCTCTTAGAGCAAAAAATCCGGATCCAGCCAAACCAAGGGATATCATTTGCAGAGTGCATCACTACCTCGTGAAAGAGGACATCATGAAAAAAGCGAGATCCCTGAAGAATCTCACCTACAATAGCCATCCCATTTACTTGTTCCCGGATCTTTCCCTCCGTACCCTCAAGCTAAGAGCAGCTCTTAAACCGCTTCTGCAACTCCTGAATAACGCCCGAATTGTGTATCGTTGGGGCTTTCCCTTCTCACTAATTGCTAAGTACGATACCACTACAGCAACGCTAAGACATCCAATGGATTTACAGAACTTTCTGAATACTTTTCGTCTCCCTCCAATTTCTCTTCCGGAATGGGATAGAATGTTTCGCCTTACCTCTTATCCACCGATAGCCCAGCTTGCTCATAAACGCAATGCTCCCACCCAGCAAGACACCTAACCGATGTCACAGAAGACTTCTCTGATGAGACGCAAAACCTGATGTACATTCACCATAACCTTGTCGTCAACACTACACTAACTTTCCTTGACAACAAATACCTGTGAGGGCCATCTGGCCCAGTTTCTGTTACTTTACTATTACTTGAACGCCTTTTCCATAACCGTTGTCTGGACCCAGAAGCACCTACTGACTTGTACTTAGATATTGAGTTTGAATGTCTGTCTTCTAATGTCGCATTATTCACTAGTGTTGCTCACGAATATTCGCAATTCAAATATTATTCGCGAATATCGCATATTCGCGAATTTGCGAATTTCGCGAATATAGCGCTATATATTCGCAATTACGAATATTCGTTTTTTTTTTTTCTTTTTTTTCACAGTACACATCACAGTGATCACCCCTCTCTGCTTCCAGCTAGTGTGGTGTAAAGAAGGCTCTAATACTACTGTGTGAGACTGGCGTGCGAAAATTCGCATATGCTAATTTCCGCATATGCGAAGTTACTCGTATGTTAATTTTGTATATGCTAATATTCACATATGTTAATTTCCGCATACGCGAATTTTCGTATATGCGAAAATAAAACGAATATAACAAATATGCGAATATTCGCGAATATATGACGAATATTCGTCCATATATTCGCGAATTCGAATATGGCCTATGCCGCTCAACACTATTATTCACCTCCGCACTTAGAAAGTGGATCTTGGTCAAATCCCTGACACATATTTTTGACTCTACTTTCTTTTACTACACACTTAGAGACCAATGCAAGAAAAAAGCACAGGGCTAACTATGACCTGTTGCCTCCCATACACTCGCTACTACAAAGAGATGGCTTTGCTTTCTCTTTAATAGTTAATTGCCTCACTGTACCCTGCAGTGGTTGTCATGGCCTACACCATGACCCATGTTCTTTAAGTCCTTTTTTTTTTTTTTTTTTTTTAGCGGTTCTAATTTTTGACCTAATTTGTTATAGCCTGTAGATTTACCCTAGCGAGACTTCTACGTTACCCCCACTAGTTGCATGATTGGACTGGTTCCAGTCTTACTATTGGCCCTTATGGCCCTTTCTTGTAGACACCGTGTACTCATTCCCTTATGGGTACTTCCTTTTTCTACTACTACACTCCCTCCTAATTCATCTCTCCACTTTTTCTTCTTTTACAGGACCATCTTCCTCCAACCTAGCTTGCCGTGCAGACTGGACCGACCGGGGTGCTGTCGTGCCTGGCCCATATGGTGTCCACCTCTCCTAACCAAATATGTCGACTGATCTTAAACTTGCCTCCCTCAACATACAGGGATTTAATACGCCTGAGAAAAGAGCTCAAACACTATATTCATTCCATAGACAGAAAGTTCACATTTTGTTCCTACAAGAAACTCAATTTAAATCTGGCCATATACCTAAAATAAATAATCAATACTACACTCAATGGATTCATAGCACCAACCCGGACTCCCGCTCAAAAGGGACGTCTATAGCCTTCCATAAATCCCTCCCAATCTCTATCACATCTTCCCATACTGATCCGAAATCCCGATATATCTTTGCGAACTGTGAGATTCTGGGATCAGAGATACACATTCGCAAACATATATGCGCCCAATAGATCTCAGGTCCCCTTTCTAATTAAGACGCTAAACGCCCTGTCCGACTTTGCCACTGGCCCGATTTTCTTGGGGGGTGATTTCAACCTTCCACTCTTCCCCCACATAGACACTTCAACGGGCCATTCACTGCTCTCTCACAGCAAACTCCGAGCCTTGAGAAAGAAACTACATGATCTTCAGCTTAGTGACATATGGAGATCCCTTAACCCTCAGGACAGGGATTATACATTCTACTCTAATGCACGAGGCACATATAGTAGAATAGATTATTTACTATGCTCACATCACTTACTCCATACGATTTTACGGTCTCAAATAGGCAATATAGCTATCTCAGACCACGCTCCGGTGTTTTGCTCCATCTCGCTACCGGCTTTTGCCAGACCTCGCCCCACCTGGAGGCTTAATGAGACCCTCCTTTTGGATACACTATGTCTCCAAGACCTTAAGACGACTGTCTCCCACTTCTATGCAGACCATGCCTCTGATGCTTCCTCTCCTCTCACCAAATGGGAAGCTCTAAAGTGTGTCCTGAGGGGTGTCTTCATTAAACATGGGACGAGATTGAAGAGGGAAGCATCGGCAAAATTTCACTCCTTACAAACACAGTTACAGTCGCTTGAGTTTCTGCACAAACGTACACAACAAGATATGGTCTTCAGAGACATTATTAAAGTACGCACAGACTTACTATCGCTTATGAACAATTCACACAAACAATTGACAGGAAAGTTATTTTATGAATGGGGTAACAGATCGGGCAAGTTGCTGGCAAGAGCTCTCAAAAATAAGAAATCCTCTCTTTTTATCCCGGCAATTAAAGATCCGAATGGAATCCCCTCTTATTTGACACCTGACATTTTGGAATCCTTCCATAAATATTACTCTTCGCTATATAATCTCCCCAAGCACGGTTCTACCTCTCCCACTAACCCTGAGACTCCGTCTCTATCACAGTTTATCTCTGACACTGCACTGCCTCGATTATCTATCGATGCAATTCGGGCAATGGAGGAGCCATTCTCGCAAGTAGAGTTGTTTGATGCTATATCTACCATGCCTGCAGGTAAAAGCCCAGGCCCTGATGGCTATACAGCCAAGTTCTATAAGATCTTGCGGGAAGATGTGGCCCCCTCGTTGCTCGAGGCATTTAACTCCATGTCTAACTCCCCTAACATTTCCCCGTCCTTTTTGAGAGCATATATAACTGTGATCCTTAAAGAGGGTAGGGACCCGCTTCTATGTCCTAGTTATCGTCCCATTTCTCTACTTAATTCGGACACCAAATTGTACGCTAAATTAATCGCTAATAGATTGTCCCCGTACGTGCCTTCCCTAGTCCACCTGGATCAAGTCGGCTTTGTGCAAGGCAGAGAGGCGAGGGACAATACCCTTCGTACCTTCTCTTTGATACATCAAGCACGTGCGCAGAGATGCCCGTTCTTCCTCTTGTCTCTAGATGCCGAGAAGGCTTTTGACCGGGTGGACTGGGAATTCATGTTTGCCTCTTTATCTCAAATAGGTATAGGTCCCAACATGCTCTCCCGCATACAAGCACTATATACAAGCCCCCAGGCTCAGATTAGGATTAACGGGCATCTCTCCTCCCCGTTGCATATTGGAAATGGCACGAGGCAGGGTTGTCCCCTTTCACCGCTACTATATGTTATCTGCATGGAACACCTGTTAATAGCTATACAAAATAACCCAAATATAAAGGGGATTGCTCTGCCCTCGGGCCATCACAAGTGTGCGTCGTTTGCAGTGACTTGTTGCTCTACCTCTCTTCACCACTTACATCTCTCCCTTCTCTATTGTCCACGATCAAAACATTCTCAGCTCTCAGTAATTATAAATTAAATTCATCAAAATGCGAGGCACTCAACATTACTTTGTCCCAGACAATGGTTCGCTTACTGCAGACCTCATATCCATGCAAGTGGCAACATCACTCGATCACTTATTTAGGAATTCAAATACCATCACTTCATACGGAAACTTTTAAACTTAACTATGCACCACTCTTACAAGCGTTGCGAGCGGATCTATCCAAATGGGAAAAGAAAGACTTCTCCTGGATAGGAAGAATAAACATCCTTAAAATGAACACTCTACCTCGCCTCCTATACCTATTTTCCACAATTCCTATAGCCCTGCCCCGCACTTTTTTCAAAGAATTAATCTCCCTACAGAATAGCTTTGTATGGAATCGTGGACATACCAGACTGGCGAGACATGTGCTGGTCAGGAGAAAAGATGAAGGAGGACTAGCCCTCCCCGATTTCCACTCTTACTACTTAGCGACTGTACTCAATCGAGTTCTAGACTGTTTTCTTCATGTCTCTGATAAGCAATGGTTACAGATAGAACGGGACATTACAGGGAGTGACCTTAGATCAATCCTGTGGAGCCCCCCAATTAAATTGGCTAGGGGAACCATCAAGTATTATCCACCGGTTCTGACTTCTATTAGTCAGGCAACCAAAATGTATCTATTTCGGACACCCCTCTACACCCCAGATGGACCCTTAATGCCTTTATTCCACAACTCAATATTTCCTCCCACACAATCTCACTCCTCGTTCCTATCCTTTAAGGCCAGGGATTATGTTACATTTCGATCTCTCTTGAATGATACATCTCTGAAACCCCTCTCAGTAATCATAGACGGGACAAACCCAACCACGGCCCACCTTTTCCAATATTCTCAACTCACACATTTCTATGCCTCCGCTAAAAACATCTGGAAACTTCACAGACCTCTAACTGACTTTGAGAAACTGTGTACAAGAAGCTCTCAGCTGTCTCATGTAATAAGCTTACTTTACCCTCTCTTACTTAGGAGGACGACATCCAAACCTCTCCCATTCAAAGTGGGTTGGGAAAGGGACATGGGCCACGCAATCCCAGATTTAGCCTGGACACAGACCCTGCTACGGTGCCATAAAACCTCTGTGTCATGTAAAACCCACAAAATTAACTATAAAATCCTTTCCAGATGGTATAGGGTCCCAACGTTACTGGCTAATATGTACCCGGGAACATCGGATTTGTGCTGGAGATGCACTGGTGATAGAGGCACCATGCTGCATATATGTCTCTCATGCCCTAGACTAACTTCTTATTGGTTGAAGGTTTTAGACATTATTAAACGTATCACATCGGTGGGTCTCCAGCGCACACCTGAGACTCTTTTATTATCGATTTTTCCAACATCGCTACCCAAGAACACTTCACGTCTAATCTCATTCCTGTTGATAGCGGCCAGAGCTGTTATCCCGAGGTTGTGGAAGTCGGTCTCGGTACCTTCAATCTCCTCTTGGCTACTTGACATATCTAAATTACATAGAATGGAGGAGCTGATGGCCGACTCTCCCAGCCAGCTAGCCAGGTATACTGCGATCTGGTCACCTTGGCTAACCTTTGTATCCTCCCCGGAATATGAGACTCTGTATCTTGCCAACTGATATACAAACACCCATTAGAACCCCTGTCTATACCCAGTGTACTACCCTTTTCCTATCAACATGTATTTGGACATGTACACTTCTATTATACATACCCTTTTTTTTCCTGTGAGCACTGGGCGCGACAGTGATTCCGGTGTGGTTTGGCCTGTGCGGTAAGTTCTTGATATGTCTTCCATGGTCCCTTCTTCTTCCATGTAACTCTTCTTTTGTATCCCCTATGCCCCCCCCCCTTTTTTTCTCTTCTACTTACCCCTACGTCTCTACCCACCTTTCTTTTCCTTTCCTTCTCTTTTAGTTAAGTTAAGTTTACAATGTCATTTAATTCGCCAGACTGCTTGATACCACAAGTTTTGACCTTACCTCTCATTTACCCCATTTTGATTCCGATTAGATACAATACGGGATCTCGTAGAAGCTTTTTCATTATGGTATCTAAAGATTATCACTACCTAGTTAAGAGAGGCATTCTCTGAACAGACATTAGTCCCCACCATGTATATTGTAACAATACCTAGATAGTTACATGACTGGCAGTCTGTTACAAAGAGAGTATTTTCTACACATACTATGCTATGGGCAAATTATTATGCAACTCTCCTGTTAAATGATTATTGTGTTTTTGTTATAATGCACATTATTCTAAAACTGAATAAACTTTTATTTGGAAAAAAAAAATCTCTCTGTAAGGTTAACATAGCTAAGACAGTCTTCTACAGGAATTCATATCAGTCACAAAATCGGTTCTGCGCTCTAGGCGGCTGCCTAGTTTGCCTAGTGGCAGTGCCGACCCTGCTTTATATCATCACTATCAACATTACAAAAAGTGTGAGAAGCATAGCTAGAGACTTTTATATCTGCCTTCAAAGATTCTAAAAGGGAAAGTGACCAAATCATCATCACACCCACATTCTATAGAACCTTGCGCTATAAAGGGATCTGAATTCTGCACAGTAAGGCCGGGTTCCCACCACAGAAGGAACGGACAGAATTTTTATTAGAGATCCCGAAGGTGGTACTATGACTGTGTGGACTGCAATGCATTTCTTAGCAGATACGCGGAAAACAAAATGTTTATGCACCCTGCCATGTCATTAAAAGGAGAAGTTGTTAAGTTAGGGACTCACTTGAATCAGGTGACCGTGAAGTGACGAGTTGGCTTGTACAGTTTGAGTGAAATGTATAGTAACACTTGATTGTTCTATTGCTTCTCAGCACAAGTATGGGAATTACAATGTATGACATGTGAATGTGCAGCCATCACTTCCCCTCCCCCTTAAACTTGGACCCCCCCCAAAAAAAAAAATAATAATAATAATAATAATTAAAAATAATCATTTTTAAACTTTTTTTTAACTTTTTTTGTTTATTTCACCCTATAATTTTCTCTTTTTTTTGGCTTTGCTGTAGACTTAGTAGTAAAGTGAAGGATGCCATTACAAAGTGTAGTTGGTCTCACAAATAACAAGCCTTCATATGGGTCTGTAGATGAAACATTGACAGAGATATTGATTATTATTTTTTTTGTGAAAAGTTAAAAGAGAAAACAAATATATAAAAAAAAATACAGCATCATTGAGGGGTTAATGTAAAAAGGAGATTAGAAAAATAATTATAAAAAAAAAAAATACATATTTCTATTAAACACTATTACAATCAAATTAATTAAGGGCTAAAATTATAGCAGAATGAGAAAAGAAACTTGGCCAAAATTAATAACTTTATATTGAACTTCGCTGAAATCTGCTCTGCGGCCACTAGATGGCAAAAGACACTGTTCAACACTTTTCCTTTCTCGCCTGAATCCCTAGAAGAGGCTGCACTGTACTTTGTCCCCACCTAGTGGTAAGGCTGAAGAATGTAAAGACTATTCAAAAGTTTTTTTTCTTGTACTGTGTTCAGCTACCACAACATGGCAGTAAATAGTTTTCTATGTAACCCATTATATTATACCGTGTAGGAGACCGATCGTAGGAACGAGCCCCGGCAGGAGATGACATTTAGGAATGAGAGTGAAAAGACCAATTAATCAAAGTAACATCAATGAACTTAATAGAACTAAATATGATGATTGACGCTACAAAGAGAACATTTGGATGTAATTAATTAAGAGTTCGTTAGTATCTAATTTCATGGGTAAATATAGGTCAATGACGATGTAGGATGAAAGAGAACGGAGACAATATGCGAGAGATCAGAATGGACAGAGAATGGTGACTGCAGTGTAATTATATATAATATATACAGTCCCAGCCATTACACACCGCAGTCTCCGTACAGATATAAAACAAGAAACAGAACATGTGGACACTAAAGAGTTAACACTGTACGGAGCTATAGTCCTGATACATAGTATCGATTGGCTGATACCGGAGCTTTGGTGATTTCTCTCCTCTTCCTCTATATAAGAACAGGAGATGTCAGGACGGGCCCTGGTGATTATTCCCGGTCACTGTATACGGAAAGTGCCGGCATCCGCAGCCTGAGAATGAGCCGCCTGAACATGAGATCACATAACACGGGACAAGTGTCTTCTCTCCCAGAGCGGAGAATTACAGGGTGAGCGGGAAATTCAAAATCACCAACGATTCTGTGTTCAGCCAATCAAAAGAGAAGGGGGAGGGGCCGGTAATGTAAATTCAGTAAAAGGAAACGCCCATGTGGACGTCATCTTGTTACAGTTTTCCTTCTGGTCCGCACATGTGCTATATAAGCTAGGACTCCGCGCCTCAAACATTATTCATTCAATTCTCAATCAGCAGGATGTCAGGACGCGGCAAAGGAGGAAAAGGTCTCGGTAAGGGCGGAGCCAAGCGGCACAGGAAGGTGCTCCGGGATAACATCCAGGGTATCACTAAGCCTGCTATCCGCCGTCTAGCTCGCAGGGGAGGTGTGAAGCGTATTTCCGGCCTCATCTATGAAGAGACTCGCGGTGTCCTGAAGGTTTTCCTGGAGAACGTCATCCGTGACGCCGTCACCTACACCGAGCACGCCAAGAGGAAGACCGTCACCGCTATGGACGTGGTGTACGCCCTCAAGCGCCAGGGCCGCACTCTCTACGGCTTCGGAGGTTAATTCTGCTTCTACTCTGCTCCATCTCACCAACCCAAAGGCTCTTCTCAGAGCCGCCCACATGTTCTATGGAAAGGCTACAATTCCTTGTGTTTACACTGCTGTGTGTTATCGGAGATCTGTCGTAGTGTATTGTCCTTGTCTGTACAATTATCGTGGTTAAGATATAGAAGCTGCATATTGAAGAGGAAACCCGATTTTGGGATTTGCAAGGATTTTATCTCGATGGCCCGAGCTGTGGCTCCGGTATATGGTGCTCAAAGTGTTTAGTTTAGTAGCTCCGTAGTTTCCTTTGCTGTAAATATAGATCGGCCGATGTGTTCAGTGTCGGGGGAACTAGTAGCAGATCAGGTGGGAGATGTGATTCTATACAGAGCGATGAATATAATAGATGTGGAGACTCCTTCCCCTAAACATGTGGAGGGACCGTAGTATAACATTACATGGCCCAGATTATGATCGCTGCCCGGGAGTTCTGTACTAACACTACAATGCGGAGAATACATTACTAGCCGACACCCGCTTCCCTCCTCTTTCTCGCCGGATCATGTTCTATATTGCGGCATCTCTCCTCTCCTGGCGGCCCGAAGACTCCCGAAGCCCGGTCAGAGGTGACAGCTCCAACAAAGAGATATAATTCAGGATCCTGGAGATAAATATCTGTCACTCCTCACCCTAATATACAAACCTTCTACATTACATCACTTTATATGTTATATCGAGGACAATGCAGATGTATTTATTTGTTCTAGATCCCCTTAGGACACTTATATCTGGTATAGGATAAGCAGGGTGTATAAGAGCAGCTGAAATTATTGTGCTGTGTTATTATAAGTTTTAGTCACCATCCACAGTTGTATCTATTTGCGCCTCTGTAACTTGTATCAGCACCTGGGAAATACTTGTTACTATTTGGTAACATGTAAAGATTAGAATACAAAGCTCTCACCACCAGGTGTCGCTATTGTAACACAATGTATCTGATCTGTATAAACTAACGATTTATACTGCTGCGACAGACGATCTATGGATAGATATAAGGAAACAATTAATTTACCAGAGACTTGGGGGTTAATGTAACCCTTTAGTTAATAGGTTGTGCACATGGTGTTTTATCCATCTGGAGAATTATTGGGCTTATTTCTTGTAAACGTAATATAAAGCCAATGGAGACTAAATATGGGGGCGCTCTACTATAGTGCACCGTGTAAGCGTATATAGGGATTGGGACTAGTGAAGCAGAGAGCGCTCCGGGGACTGAAGGGGAAAGAGCATAAATAACGAGGGACAATGAAGGGTTAACTTTGTAGGTGGAGCAATAACCCCGATAGTTTACGCTCATTGGAGATTTTGACTTTCTCGCTTAGTCTCGTCCCTGTACACGTGATTACATTGCTGGCTGCACCTCAAAATCCATATGTAGAAACTGTACCCGTCCCCCTTAGTGAGGGTAGCGGGGATGGAGTGAGGAGGAAACGGTCCTTGTGCTGAGGGTCACAATCTGCTATAGGAAGTTTTCTGGTAGTTTTTTTTTTTTTAATAAAAGTGAAGGTGTCCAATCCCTCTCATACTGTTAATGAAAGAAACGTATCAGTTCTACTATAACCCCGTATAAAGAACATGTCAAATCTAATCCTTATCAGACAAGATCAGCGGTGCCAGCTCTGTAGTAGACAATGTGGTGGCTCTTAGAAGAGCCTTTGGTGTTCAGGATGGGTCTGGGATGAGCGGCGATCACTTGCTCTTGGCCGCTTTGCTGCTCTCGGTCTTCTTGGGCAGCAGCACGGCCTGGATGTTGGGGAGGACGCCTCCCTGGGCGATGGTCACCCCACCCAGCAGCTTGTTCAGCTCCTCGTCATTGCGCACGGCCAGCTGCAGGTGACGGGGGATGATGCGGGTCTTCTTGTTGTCCCGGGCGGCATTACCGGCCAATTCCAGAATCTCAGCGGTTAAATACTCCAGCACAGCGGCCAGGTATACGGGAGCACCGGCGCCCACCCTCTCGGCGTAGTTCCCTTTGCGGAGAAGCCTATGTACACGACCGACGGGGAACTGGAGTCCTGCCCGGGATGAGCGGGTCTTTGCCTTAGCCCGAACCTTTCCTCCTTGTTTGCCGCGTCCAGACATAATGATAAGTAAACCGTAAAACGCTCAAAAGAAGCCTCTCTGTGATGTAACCGTAATTTCCTTTCTGCTGCTTTTTATAGGTTCCTGCTCCGCCCTCCGGCTCCTGTGATTGGGTACATTTGAATCCAGCCAATTGTGACGAGAATTAAAGAGACACCAATAAACTGCACTGGGCGGGGCTTATGACACTCCCACAGGTCACATGATTTGCTCCTCCAGTAGAACAGCGAGCAGACAGCAGTTCTCATTTGCATGGGCTGCCTATAAATACGGCTGCAGTGGGAGGAGGAAGCATCATTATTCTCTCTGTTTTAGTGAAGAAGTATTGTGACTGAGCATCATGCCTGATCCCGCCAAGTCTGCACCAGCGCCCAAGAAAGGCTCCAAGAAAGCCGTGACCAAGACTCAGAAGAAGGACGGTAAGAAGCGTAGGAAGACCAGGAAGGAAAGCTATGCCATCTACGTGTACAAGGTGCTCAAGCAGGTCCACCCTGACACCGGCATCTCCTCCAAGGCCATGGGCATCATGAACTCCTTTGTGAATGATATCTTCGAGCGCATCGCAGGGGAAGCCTCCCGCCTGGCTCACTACAACAAGCGCTCCACCATCACCTCCCGGGAGATCCAGACCGCCGTGCGCCTGCTGCTGCCTGGAGAGCTGGCCAAGCACGCCGTGTCCGAGGGCACCAAGGCCGTCACCAAGTACACCAGCGCCAAGTAACCTGCTCCGCCTCCTGCTGTCACCCCAAAGGCTCTTCTAAGAGCCACCCACATTGTCTAGAATAGAGCTGGAGCTTCTCCTGTCTGTATTTCCCGTATTCTCTTCTGTATATGTGGCCACTATTCTGTCAGTACAGTCTATTGATACTATATATATTCTGCTCCGGGATCGGGTGAGATCAGAGCGGCGGCTGCGGTTCTCACTGACTGCAGGGTGTATATTCTCCTGTGGTGGAGTGGGGGGCGCTGTAGATCAGTTCTCTATAGTTTCCCTTTTGACATTTGGTCAGTGTAACTAAATCTCATCCACCCGAAGTCTCCGATTATCCCTCCTATACTCCCCATGGTCTGTACATAACCGGTGTAATGAATAACACTTTCTGTAGAGGAATGTGATCCTCCGCACAGGGCCGGTTTTCTGCTTTATAGCCCTCACTTCATCCCCGCTCCCTCTCAGGTCAGGACCGCGGAACAGACTTCCCGTCCTCCTATCTCAGTTTTATCTTTGTTGCGGTGACGCCAGAATAAGTTTAGTCCGCACATTCTTCTCTGCGATCTCAAAAAATGTTCATCTGTGCGAAAGTGATAAACAAGGAGGATGAGGGTAGTAGTCAGCCACAGGATCAGCCTCTACATCTCGGGGAGATCTCTCCATTGTTATCGGGTCTGGAGGAAGCGGGAAATTCAAATCCTGAACGTCCTGTGATCAGCCAATGAGCATTAGGCATCGGACGGGACCGCGCACACGGCTCATTATTAACCCTTTAGCGTTAATTTGCACTACAATAATGACGCAGTCCCACAATGCACAGCAGGGAGGACACCACAGTATTAAGGATACCAGTTTCCTCCATCATAATCAGTATCTCAAAGTCAGAAATCGGACTATTACTGATATATTCACACTATCAGACGTTAAAGGGTTAACGTTTATTATTGATCAGCAGATATTAGAATGTAATCCTTTATAGAATGAGTTGACCGCAAAAGAAACAGAAAACCACAACATTAACGGGAACCTGATATCTAGTAATGCGATTGCAGTAAACTGACAGATGTCGCTGTTGCACAATGAACGGAATACAGGACTGAACGCTCCCTTAGCCCAGATTCTATATATTGATGACTTTATGATAAAGCCCCAGGTGTAGGGGTTGTGTGCACAGCAGAGGCTCTTCTGGCCCCCGAGGCTTGGGATTGTACAGATGCATATAATGGGGGAGCGATGGATACAAGGGAATCATTCCTCCGCTCTCTATACTCAGCAGTTGTATCATTACCTGGATATTACAGCCGCTGTATAGTGCGGGGAGCGATCATCAGTGAGGATGATGGGGCTGATGGTCTATTACATTACAGCCTGGACAGTGAGATGTTCTGTCCGTGAGAAGGGTGCAGGCAGCCGGCATATTAACCGATAACAGGACCGAGTGAACCGAATAAATCCCCTCTCTCCAATTAAAGGAACACATGGCCGGGAGAGGCGGCACTAGGACGCAGCGCCCGATTAATCTAATTTTCACTCAGCGCTTCATATTTCTTCTACCGATCAGGGTCACAGTATAACCCGTAACATAGAAAGGGCCGCTGGTACAGTACAGGGCAAACTACAGAGAACAATCCCGGGATTATATTTCAGAGCTCAGCAAGACAATCGGGACAGAAAAACATAAGATGATGATATCAGCTCATTTTATGGAGAATTAGGTGGCTCTGAGAAGAGCCTTTGTGTTGTATGCGGGTCCCGATTATATCTAAGCTCGCTCCCCACGGATCCTGCGGGCCAGCTGGATGTCTTTGGGCATGATGGTGACCCTCTTGGCGTGGATGGCGCACAGATTTGTGTCCTCAAAGAGTCCCACCAGGTAAGCCTCGCTGGCCTCCTGCAGGGCCATGACCGCCGAGCTCTGGAAGCGAAGATCGGTCTTGAAGTCCTGGGCGATCTCTCTCACCAGGCGCTGGAAGGGGAGCTTCCGGATCAGCAGCTCGGTGGACTTCTGGTAGCGGCGGATCTCACGGAGAGCCACTGTACCTGGACGGTAGCGGTGAGGCTTCTTCACCCCACCAGTGGCGGGAGCGCTCTTCCTTGCGGCCTTGGTAGCCAGCTGCTTGCGGGGAGCTTTCCCTCCGGTGGATTTACGAGCGGTCTGCTTGGTCCTGGCCATGATCCTCTGTACACGTACACAGCGGAGAAATGATAGGAAGAGATCGCAGAGCAGAATATTTATACTCCTGGTCTCATCCCCCATTGGCTCATGTTAACCACACCCCTTCATCCCATTGGCTGATTCATACAAACTAAAGCCCGCCAAAACAACATGTGACGTCTGTGATGAATCTTTGTTCTGAAGCGGCGGGGCCCATCCTCAGCGATGATAGCGCCCCCCATGTATGACACGATGCCGGGTCTCGGGCGTTCACACTGATTCCCCGCTCCTCGGATACAGACTCCTTTATGCCTACAATTCCTCGGAGCTCTATCTGCTTCACTATTTCCAATCTCTATATACATTTACATGGGGCAGTACAGTAGGGCGCCCCCATGATCGAACAAAATGCCCAGTAATTCTCTGTATGGGTTGGTAACTTCATATGTGCACAACCTATTAAGTAGAGTAGAGGGTTAAAATCAGAAAAAACGTTTCTGGTTAATCAATTTTAATAATTTCCAATAAATATTTTCTATTAGTCACTGCACGAAATTCTTACAGTTTCAGGATATACAAATCAGTTAGTGTGTTACAATAGCGACACCTGGTGGTGAGAGCTTTGTATTCTAACCTTTGCATGTTGCCAAATTGTAACAAGTCTTTACATTTCCTCAAGAACTGACACTAAAATTGTTACAGAGGCGCAAACAGATACAACTAGATGTTATATGAACACCACGATACCAGTTTCTCTAATATGGAGAATATAGTCAAGCCGGGAGCTTGTGTCTCTTGTTGAGGATCTAGGACAAAGGCATATGCATTGTAATGTGTGTATGTATGTGTATATATATATATATATATATATATATATTTATTATATAGTATTGTATTCTAATTGTTACACATCCACACCGTTTATCTGGTGTAGGATTCTATTGTGGCACTTGTAGTTCACTGCAGGCATCCTCCATTGTATGCATTTTCTATGCTGGGGATCGCCCTTAGCAACGGACTACAAGGGCAGGATCTGCTCCCCCAGTATAAATGCACAACCGCATTTGGGGTTGAGCACCTCCAGCCATTTGAGACCACATTTTTTTGTTTTATATATATATATATATATATATATATATATATACACACACACATACACACATTTCTCACCCACTCTTAATTTGTTTTATATAAAACGCAGGTTATACTACAGTGTATGTAATGAGTATTTAAAAGCTACATTTTAATAATCGGTTCAAAGGTTTTGGGGTAAAATTAAGAGGTCAAAGTGTCTCCTGATGATATGTATGATTGGCAATGCGCCCCAAGACTTCTGTAAACCCTCGGCCTCCTACCCTTAGATCCTGGGCTCTAATTCCTCAGTATATCTGCGCTCCTGTCCTGTTCTGCCCCAGTAAACCCCAACAGGATTCCCCAAATACACCAGACTATGATGGCGCTTCCTTCTCTTCAGGATCTCTGCTGTCTGGAGGAAAATACACGGGCTCCGGGGAGTGTTCTGTCGGTAAGAGAGGAGGAAGATGCCGCAGGTATAAGATATCATCCGACTGAAGCTCTGGATGTGGAAATGGTGGGGTCGGCGGGTGATCTCCGGGCTGCTCAGCGGTGAGAAGAGAGCGGGAGAAAGGAGACAGGGATAGCGGGAACCGGCGAGGACAGCGGAGGGAGCGGAGAGCAGTGAGGGGGTCAGAGGGGCTGAAGATGAAGAATAAGGGAAGAGAACAAAGGAGAAGATTCTGAGAAGGAAAGTAATAATCCTGATCCAGATACAAGACGATCCGGACTTTCTGTAGGATCCTTCACAGACTGTATTGTATCCGCAGATCCCTCGTCTATTCAGTGATGATCTCTGGGATCTATTGTGATTATTGTCCCCCTAGATCTCCATTATAAGAATCACTTGTACATTATCCGTATAACATCAGGTTCTATTGGGCATTTCCCTTCCTATTTATTTCTCGATAACCATAAATGTCCAGAAATTCAAAGCACGTTTGAGAATATTTGGGGGGAGTTAAATCTCCCAATAATTTATGTTCGCATGGTTCACAAATAATTCATTTTTTTCTCTCTTAAAA
Organism: Hyla sarda; assembly: GCF_029499605.1. Classification (NCBI taxonomy): domain Eukaryota; kingdom Metazoa; phylum Chordata; class Amphibia; order Anura; family Hylidae; genus Hyla; species Hyla sarda. The sequence continues at coordinate 38,194 of NW_026610399.1, forward strand.
AAAATAAATAAATAAAACATTATATATAAAAAAAAAAAAAAAAAAAAAAAAAAAAAAAAGCCTTCTGGGCATACTAGGAGTTGTAGTTTTGTAACATCTGGAGCACCACAGTTTGCAGACCACTGTGGTCTCCAAACTGGGGTACTCCAGATGTTGCAAAACTACAACCTTCAGCATGCACTGACTGGGCATGCTGGGAGTTGTAGTTTTGCAACATATGAAGTGGCACAGTTTGGAGACCACAATAAGTAACAGATGTTGTAAAACTACAATTACCAGCATGCCCAGACGGCCAGGGAAACTGGACAGTGTAGTTCTGCAATATCTGGCCCTTCAGATGTTGCAGAACTACAACTCCCAGCATGCCAGAACAGTCTGGGCATGCTTGGAGTTGTAGTTTTACAACATCTGGAGGGCTACAGTTTGGAGATCACTTAGCGGTCTCCAAAATGTTATTCGCCAGTTGTTGCATAACTACAACTCCTAGCATGCCTTTCGGCTGTCAGTGAATGTTGGTAGTTGTAGTTTTGCAACAGCTGTAGGCACACTGTTTGGGAAACACTGAGCTAGAGTCTGTTTCCTAACTCAACTACAACTCCCAGAATGTACAGTCTGCCAGTGCATTCTGGGAGTTGTAGTTTTGCAACAGTTGGAGGTTTGCCCCACCCAACCATGTGAAGGCTGAGTGTGATGTCAGTCTCCAGGGTCTGTCGTACAGGTCCTGTTGGTTTATAGGACAGTGTAGTCTGGTTCTATAACATTGTGATTTTTTGCCCTTTGAAATTATTAGGCCCATTGTGGTCTTTGGGAATCTTGCAGCTAGCGAGGCAGAACGCTAAACAGTAAGGTCCTGGTAGTTGTGTGGGTTCAAGTCCCAGACTTCATAAGGCCGGATGAAGTGCTCTTCATAGCGTGAAACCACCAGCAGTCGCCTCCTCCCTGAGCGTCCCACGTCTCTGCCTGGTTGTCCGATGTCCACGTTTGGAGCTTGAATACGCTATCTTAGCGGTGAGTGCGGATACTTTTTGACCGAGTGTCAACATTCTTGCATTGAGTTGGATATATAAGATGCTTTACCTATACACTGTAACCTGGACGTGAGGAAAGAGGGAGCCCCTCCGAAACATGTAGTCCACCCCTGTATGTCACTTTTTTTATGATTACTAATAAAAAGTACTGCTATTCTACACCTGACTCCTGTGTAATTATGCCGATGTATCGCTACAGTGCCGCAGTCAGATCTTCACTGGAAGAAAAAGGAAACCCCTGCTAGGATTTCCACCTCCCACATCTGTACTCTTGAATTCTTCACCGTCCTCAATGGGACCAACGGCCAGCTGTTCCCGACACACCAGTGACCAACGATCTACCCAAAGTGATTATCAGTGTTGTGCCTGTAATATAGCACAACCTATAAAGGTGAGCAGGTCCTTTACCTATCTGTTTATCTCTCTGCTAATACCGCAGATAACCTGCACTATAAAGCACCATCTCTATATTTTTCCCTATATATCCTATTACAATAGAGAAATGACTTCTTACCCCTGCTGACCGGATGGGCCATTTCTAGTTCCTGCACCTTTGGTGTCCATTTCCATCTTTACTATTTCTCTGCTCTGCGCTTAGAACATCTGAGGAGAAATGAAGGGCACAGACATGAACATTCATCAGGGGGTCCTCATCTCCACATAACGTGAGAAACAAAGAAAATCATCCAAGGTCTCCCACTCCTTTAGTGCTAAAGCGTGTGAAGCAACAACAAGGGAGTAGTGATGAGCGGCATAGGCCATATTCGAATTTGCAATATTTTACGAATATTCATCATATATTCGCAAAATTCGCATATTTGGTATGCGCATATTTGTGAATATTGAGCCCTCTCTTCTTTAATGGTATGGGGAACTATGACTAGCATTAACTGTGTTATTTTTTGCCCTTTGAAACCAATTGGCCCAATATGGTCTATGGGGATCTCACAGCATGTAAAACAGTAAAATAAACAAGACTGTCTTGGCAGCACAATGGATGGGAGACCACCACTGGTTCGAGTCCCAGGGTGGCACATAGTGTTACAGTGTTGTGGTTAAACTTTACTTTCCTGGAAAAGTTTCTAAGTTGCCCATAGCAACCAATCAGACTGCTTCCTTCATTTTTCAGAGGCCTTTCCAAAAATAAAAGAAGCAATCTGATTGGTTGCTATGGGCAACTGCACAACTCTTCCCCTACACTGGTTTTCCGCATATGCGCATATTTGCGAATGTTGAGCCCTTCCTTCTTTAATGGTATAGGAACTGTGACTAGTGCATTCAATCTGTGATTTTTTTGCCCATTGAAACCAATAGGCCTATTGTGGTCTATGGGGATCTCATGGCATGTAAAACAGTAAGATAAGCAGAACTGTCTTGGCAGCACAGTGGAATGGGAGACCACCACTGGTGTGAAAACCCGTGGTGGGACAGAGTGTTACAGTGATGTGGTTTAACTTTACTTTACTGGAAAAGCAGCTGAGTTGCCCATAGCAACCAATCAGATTGCCTCTTTCATTTTTGAAAAGGCCTCTGAAAAAGGAAGGAAGCAATCTGGTTGCTATGGGCAACTCAGAAACTTTTCCAGGAAAGTAAAGTTTAACCACAACACTGTAACACTCTGTCCCACCCCGGGACTCGCACCAGTGGTGGTCTCCCATTTCACTGTGCTGACTAGTGTTGCTCGCGAATATTCGCAATTCGAATATTATTCGCGAATATCGCATATTCGCGAATTCGCGAATTTCGCGAATATAGCGCTATATATTCGTAATTACGAATATTCGTTTTTTTTTTTTCTTCACAGTACACATCACAGTGATCATCCCTCTCTGCTTCCAGCTTGTGTGGTGTAAAGAAGGCTGTAATACTACTGTGTGAGACTGACGTGCGAAAATTCGCATATACAAAAAATGCGCATATGCGAAAATTAGCATATGCTAATTTTCGCATATGCGAATTTACGCGCGTGTTAATTTTGTATATGCCAATATTCACATATGGTAATTTTCGCATGCACGAAATATACGCATACGCGAAAATAAACGAGAATATGACGAATATGCGAATATTCGCGAATATATGACGAATATTCGTCCATATATTCGCGAATATTCGCGAATTCGAATATGGCCTATGCCGCTCAACACTAGTGCTGACGAGACAGTCTTGCTTATCTTATGGTGCATTCACACCACGTTTTGTACATACGGGTGTCGGCGGGGGGAGGGGCAAATCGGGCGCTCCCGTACCCCAGCCGAATCAGCCCGTGACTCCATTTACTTTAACAATCCGAAGGGAGTCAAACGGTGACTCCGGTCGGCTCAGTTTTGACCCGTATGTGGTTTCCTGACCGGACCTAAAACCGTAGTTTACTATGTTATGTAGTTAACGGTCCACTGTACCCCACTTTAGTTACTTATACATTTTTTTTTTTTTTTGCATTAAAGGTTTATTTGAAAATTGTAAGATAAACAATACAAGAAAAGCAAGTCATCCATGAATGTGATATAATACAGATTATGCAAACAGCATGTAGTTATGACGGGGCTTGCACGGTAAGTAGGTAAAATCCTCAGGACACAGTATGGATGAGGCATGCCTACAGAGGCCCCTGACAAGCAGAAACGGTAAACAGAACAATATATCATATCAGAACTCTCGCCAAACCTCAGGAGGAAGGCAGGTATTCACATCTGTATTTCTGGAACACCGTAAGGCAATGTAATATCCAATATCCAACTCCTACAGATCCCCTTTCGGGGTCTGCAGCGAACTTAGGCATGTAAAGCATTAATTAAAAACAAAATAAAAAAACTGTAGGATCAGTAATGCATAAATTTGGAGATGAGGGACGAGGGGGAAGGGGGGGGAGAAGAGACATAGAAAAGGGAGAGAAAGACTGAGAGGGGGAGAGAAAGATGAGGAGAGGGAAGGAGGGTTTAAAGAAAAAGAGGGGGGGAACAAGAGAGAAGGAGGAGAATTATCTGACAAGAGGGCAAGTGCAGAGAGCTATGTCTACAAGTAGTATGCTGCAATCACATTACACGCAGGCGAACTGACCTTCAGGAGAGGCGAGCGGAGTGGGTTCCCAGGCGTAACCGATATGAGTGGTGGCAGTAACAAATCATCCGAGAGTCAGTGATTAGAGTTGCTGTTCGGGTCTGGGTGTATGGATCTAAAGTCAGCGGTGTCTGTGAAGGCAAGCCAGGGGCCCCAAATAAGGTGGTGTTTCTCTACCTGGTGTCTGGAGTCAGCAATTAATTCCTCCATTCTATGTAGGTGGGATATCTCCTGAAACCAAGATGTAATTGAGTGCGGGGAGGATGATTTCCAGAGCCTAGGTATTACCGTACGCGCCGCCTGGATCATAAATCTTGTTAGTCTTAGTTGCCATCTAGGAAGACCTGGGGGGAGGACTGTCAGCAGTAGTGGAGCCAGAGTTTTGGTGAGGCGAATGTTCGTGAGCCTGTGTACCGTGTCCAGAACCTGGGACCAAAAGAGGTCTAAACTGGGGCATGACACCCATATATGTCGGGGATTCCTGGATAAAGTTTGGTCAACAGGGAGGGGACACGGTACCATCTGGAGAGCAACTTGTAGTTGGTTTCTTGCGCTCTAGTAGAGATCGAGAGTTTGTGGCACCAGCGCACCGCCATCGCCCAGTCTCCATCATCCAGTTTCCTCTCCAGTTCCCTTTCCCAGCCATCCCTATAAGGGAGGGGATCAGATCGTAGGGTATCTAGTAGTAAGCTATATACCGAACTAACCGGTCTAAAAGAAGCCGTGTTAGAGGTACACAGCTTTTCAAAGGGGGAGAGTGGGCGGTGCAGTCGCAAGGTGTCGATGTTGGCAGCGTAAAGGTGTTGCAGTTGGTGGTATTGGAACGATTGTATGAAGGTTGGTGTGTGTCCCTCCATTATGTCTGATAGCGGCTTCAGAGAGGATGCAGTCAAAAGGTTTTGAAATGTGGGACCAGTATGTTTTTGAAGTCCAAGGAAGGAGGAACCGGCAAAAGCAGGTGCAAAACGAGAATTGTGAAATATGGGGGTCAATGGGCCGTCAGGCGTGAACAGATGTAAGCCGGGCAGGTATGTACGTTTGATATGAAGCAAGGAGGCAGTCACGGGAGGATATGAACCAAGGTTCCTCATCAGGGGAGGTGGGTCTGGACTCCACAGTACCGTTTTGGGGTCATGTGAGGTAGTATCATTTTCCAACTGAATCCATAGTTTTAAGGGCTCAGTGGAGTGGCAATCCAGCACCCTGGACAGTACCGAGGCCAAATGATAGAAAAGACAATCAGGTAAGCCCAGACCACCATCCATCTTCCTCCTAACCAGAATCCTACGCGCCCAGAATCCTACGCGCCACTCTAGGGCATCTACGGGCCCAGACAAAACCAGACAGGAGCGCAGAGAGTCCCCGGAAAAATAGTCTATTGAGTAAAGCCGGGACAGTAGAGAACAAGTACAACAGTCGAGGGAGTACATTCATCTTGATCACATTGATTCTCCCTATCCACGAGAAGTCCCTACGCTCCCATCTGGTTAAGTCCGAGCGCAACACGCTGAATAGAGGGGGGTAGTTCAAGAGGAAGACATCAGACAGATTTGCAGGGACCTGGATCCCCAAATATGTAAGGGATCTGTCACCCCATTTGAAAGGGTAAGTCGTTTTAAGCTGACATACTAAGTGTCTCGGGATGGTAATATTTAGCGCCTCACTCTTAGTCGGGTTTAGTTTGTAATTACTGTATTGGGAAAACGTCCGTATTGTCGATAGTAGAGAGGGAAGGGTCGTCAGCGGGGCTGATGGGAAGAGCAGGAGGTCGTCAGCAAAGGCCGAACATTTGCAATGGCACGAGGGTGTCTGTAGACCCCTAATGTTCTGGTTTAGTCGTATCGCATTGAGCAGGTGCTCCATGCATAGGACATAAAGGAGGGGTGACAAGGGGCAGCCTTGCCTCGTGCCATTAGAAATGCGAAAAGGACTAGACAACTGGCCGTTCACACGGATTTGGGTTTGTGGGTTAGAGTAAAGTGACATAATCCGGCCCCTCATCCTGTCACCAAGTCCCAACTGGGATAATGTCTCCGCTAGGAAACTCCAGTCCCCTCGGTCAAAGGCCTTTTCAGCATCCAGAGATAATAGAAAGAGAGGAAGGTCGTTTTTACGAGCATAATGTATTGCCGAGAAGGCACGCAGGGTATTATCTCTAGCCTCCCTGCCACGTATGAAGCCCACTTGGTCTGGGTGTATCAGGGTATTCATGTGAACCGCCAGTCAGTTTGCCAACAGTTTAGCGAAGATTTTGGTGTCAACGTTCAGGAGGGAAATGGGTCTGTAATTTTGGCATAGGGACACGTCTTTACCGTCTTTGGGGATAACTGTTATATAGGCTCTAAGGAAGGAGTCAGGTATGGCCGAGGATCCCGAAATGGAGTTAAAGGTCGTCAGGAGCATGGGGGAGAGCTCTGTCCGGAGGGACCTGTAAAACTTTGCTGTGTAGCCATCCGGACCCGGGGATTTCCCAGCCGGAAGACCCAAGATAACTATGTCAAGCTCCTCCGGAGAGAACGATTCCTCCAGGGCAGACACCACATCCTCAGAAAGAGCCGGGAGCGCCGTGGAGGCAATGTAGTCCGTCAGGGAGGGCCTATTTGCAGGGGATGGAAAGGAAGGAGGAGGAAGATTATAGAGGTCAGATTAGTATTGTCTAAATGCGGAGAGGATGTCTGGGGTGAGGTGTAACTGTCTATTAGAAGAGGGGGAGACAATGGAGGAAACAAAGAGCGAGGATTTTTTCTCCCTCAACGCTCTGGCCAGCATCCGCCCCGCTTTGTTCCCCCATTCATAATAGTTTCTGCCAGTCAGCTGTTTATAGTACTTATGTTTGCTGTTAAGCAGGGACAGGAGGTCTTGTCGTACTTTTATGAGGACTCTAAGGGTCTGCTCATGTAGTGTCCTTTTGTGTAGTGATTCTAGTGAGTGAAGCTGCGAATAGAGGGAAGAGAGTTTGGATGCGTTTTCTCTCTTCAGTCGGGCCCCATGCGAAACCAGAACACCGCGCAAGACACACTTCATGGCTTCCCACTTGATGAGCGGGGAGGTGTCGTCATGAGTATGATCTGTTTGGAAGTTATCTATTGCCAGCTTAATGTCCCGGGAGCACAATGGGTCCAACAGAAGAGAGTCATTCAACCTCCATGTTGCGTGTGGTTTAGAGAATGGGGGGAGCCTAAAAGAAAAGTGTACCGGGGCATGGTCCGAGAATGTTATGTTACCAATTGCAGCGGAGACCACTGATGGGAGCAAACGGCGTGCACAGTAAATGTAGTCGATACGGCTATACATCTGTCTGGGGTGGGAATAGAAGGTGAAATCACTGCCCTGAGGGTGCAAAGTGCGCCAGACATCAGCTAGTTGTAGTGAATGCAATTTTTGTTTGATCAATCTAAGTTGTCTATATGATAGGTGTGAGTGACCCAAGGTTGAGTCCGATAGGGGGGACATGGGGGTATTGAAGTCACCACATAATATTATCTGGCCTGTAGCAAAGGCGGACAGATTCTCTAGTGTGGAGCATATAAACGAGGTTTGCCCATGATTTGGGGCATAAATAGAGGCAATGGTAAGGTTGTGTCCCAGAAGTTCACAGTTAGCAAACAAATATCTAGCGTGTGGGTCAATTTTGAAATCTACTATTTTCAGTGGGAGGGATTTGTGGTATCCCAGTGATACCCCCTTGGTTTTCGCCTCTGGGTTGGTACCATGTACCCCGTTGTGATAGTAACGGTTCTGAAATTTAGGAGTCTGTCCCTTTCTGAAATGTGTTTCCTGTAAGGCTATGATGTGTGATCTCTGTTTGTGTAGTGAGTAGAGGATTTGATTACGCCTCTCGGGGATGTTGAATCCCTTCCCGTTAAGTGTAGTTACCTTAATGTCCGCCATCATTCGGTTAGGAGCCTGGAACTAACACTGTATCACCTGAAGACCGCAACATCCGCAATGTCTCTCTCCAGATCACGGCAACGATGTAAAGCACTTGTCTGCAAATAGATAGGAAAAGGGCAGTGAGTGAGAAGAGGGGAGTCAGAGAGGGAGTGACACAAAAGGAAAGAGGACTGACAATCAGCAGCGAGTACCTGGTGACCGCTACGGGGGGACTATCAGAAATGGTCATAAGGACCAGAAGAATGATCAGAGCCAGTCTGATCAATACCCTAATGGGGATAAGCGGTGAGGGCACCGAAGGGCATCCTGTAAGTGTCAAAACAAGTAGCATTCAAAATGGACCTATTGGGAATTATGGGAAGCTAAAGGTCAAGATTATGACCTTTATCTTGCGGTGAGTAGGGCTTAAAAGAAGTAATAGGAGGGGCCATAAGATAGCCCATGACTCGGAGTTTGGGGCGTACAACGGCAAAGGAACACTGAGTGGCAGGTGGAGTAATCCTACTCAGAGGGAAACAATCATATATAACAGTAACATAGAACACAGCAGTGGCATAAGTGTCTAATAGTAAGAGGGTGGTCACAGAGACCCAGAGTCCAACTTGCAGCCAGCACCTATGGCGACCCACACCATGGGGGGTTCAAAGAGCAATGTTAGACTGTATACTATAGGTCTGTCAAGTCTTACGCTTCTGCCTCTGGGGCAGTGGTGTGGCAGGTGTGGTATCCATGTCACTCGGCAGTATCAGTTCAGGTTGAACGGAAAGATGCGATGACTGAAGAGGTTGTGGGAAGAGCGCATCCCAATCAGGAAGGTTGACCCTTGGCAGCTTGAAGGTCGCTAAAAAGGATGGAAGATCTCTGGGGTGACGAAGTGTCGCTGTAGTGTTGCCGTATCTAGCTGTAAGCGAAAATGGAAACCCCCCTCTATAAACAATGCAGGCATTTAGCAGAATCTGTAAGAGTGGTTTCAACGTTGCTCTCAGGCGAATAGTGCGTAGGGAGAGGTCAGGGAAAAGGTGGATATTTGCTCCATTGTAGGTGAGATGTTTGAGGTCTCGAGCTTTATGCATCACCCGCTCTTTTACATTGTAGTGATGTACTCTGCAAATCACATCACGTGGTTTCTTGGGATCTGGGTCTTTTGCTTTTAGGGCTCTGTGAACCCTGTCTAGTTCGATGGGAGTGTCCAGGGGTTGTTTCAGGATTTAGTTGAAAATATTTTGGACAGTGCCAGAGAGGTCCTGAGAGCTAACCGATTCTGGAAGTCCCTTAATGCGGACGTTGTTTCACGATTGTCCATGTCATTCAAGTGGTCTATGGTAGTTGCCTGTGATATTTGAAGTTGTTTAGTCGCTGACCGCAGTTCAGCTATCTCAGAGGTCACAGCTTTGCGAAAAAGGTCAAGGTCAGCAACTTTACCAGATAGTTGTGAGACTTCCGTTTTAACAGGTTCAAAGTCCTTTCTCCAAGCAGTTTTCAGGTTATCAGCCAATGAAAGCATGTCACCCTTAGTAGGTAAGAGCGCTAGCAATGCCTGGAGCTCAGGGTGGCTCTTCAAAGTGTGCACCGCTGCTTCAGGAGATGGCAAGGATGGGTAAGCAGCGTCAGGCATATTTAGATGAGACATGGTTGGCTTGGAGGTGGGGGTGCTCATGCGGGAGCGACGACTCCCCCGGGTACCCCTCTTGTGAGAGTCTTCTGATGAGGAGTATTCCATAGGGGATCTACTCCTGGAAGAGCGTCTCTGAGGGGTTCTGAACAATTTATTTTTAGCCGGGGGGGCTATCTCCCCAATAGCCTGGTGGACTTTCACACTCTGTAGATCCCCCACTGGAGGCCGATGGGTCTGAGGTGCCCTGAACAGCAGGCCCAGGGGGGTCCTCAGTATCTGCACACTGTGGCTGTGATGAGGATTCAGACTTTCTCCTCTCCTCCCTCGGCATGTCTGCAGCAGTTGTAGTAGCAGGGAGTTGGAGTACAGTGTCATGGGTCTGCTCACCCCTCCTCTCAGGTATGGAGACAGTTAATTTGTGTGGCAGAGGCTCTCTGCCATATGCAGTGCTGTGTCTGTCACTGATAACCTCCGGGGCACCTGACAGGGTCTCCGGGCGAGAGGGAGAGGGGGCCTGCACGGGAGACATGAGGAGCGTCTCTGATGGTGGCGTCGCGCTCTCCAGGACCTGCGCACAAAGCGCCATTTTGCTAGGAGTCGGGCGAGGCACCAGGGGAGGCAAGCTTGAATTGTGCTCGTTTGCAGCGGGTGAGATACTTGCCGCGCTGCAGTTGGAGGTCAGCGGTGGGTCCCGGATCTCCTCCGACACCAGTACAGCAGCCCGCCCGTACGCGCGCTCCCGAGCTCCGGAGCGCTGAGACACAGGGGGAGCAGCAGCGTCTCTGACGGATCCTCGAGGTGGGGGCGCCGTCTCCAGGCCGCAGTTGGATCTCTGAGGGACCGCCGGGCAGAAGTAGGTCGCTATGCCCCTGGAGGTGATGAGGGGGTCTTTAGGTACCCCTTTCTTCTTTCTTTGCCATTGTCTACCGCCCATAACACGATTAGTTAGCCCTTTGAAGCTCCGGTCCTCAGGGAGCACTAACAAGAAGCAGCCATCTTCAAGTGCGCTCAGCCACGCCCCCCACTTTAGTTACTTAGTGCACCCCAGTTATTTACCCCATGTAATGCCCCTTGAGGGGGGGGGGGGGTCCCACTGTTCTGGGTATATAGGTAGCAATGCAGACGCTCAAGGACCATACTGCGCTCCTGCACCTCAGAGGACTGTGTGCACCCTCAGAGCTCCTAACGCCCAGACATGAGGTATGTCCTTACTCCAAAGAAATGTATTTACAAATTTACAGTGACATTTTCTCCTGTTTCCACTTGTGAAAATGAAAAAAAAAATGGGGTAACCCCAGCATTTTAGTGTAAAAAACTCAAATTCCAAAAGCCAAATGTGACTCCTTCTCTTCTGAGCATTGTAGTGCGCCTGCAGTGCACTTGATGCCCACACATGTGTAACTCCATCTCTTCTGAGTATGGCAATACCCCATTTTCTCCTATTACCCCTTGTTAAAATGTAAAATTTTGGGGAAAACCAGCATTTTAGTGAAAAAAATAATAATTTACACATCCAACTTTAATGAAAAGTCGTCAAACACCTGTGGGGTGTTAAGGCTCACTGAACCCCTTGTTACGTTCCTTGAGGGGTGTAGTTTCCAAAATAGTATGCCATGTGTTTTTTTTTTTTTTTTCTCTGCTGTTCTGGCACCATAGGGGCTTCTTAAATGTGACATGCCCCCCCAAAAACCATTTCAGAAAAACTCACTCTCCAAAATATCACTGTTGCTCCTTCCCTTCTGAGCCCTCTACTGCGCCCGCCGAACACTTGACATACACTTATGAGGTATTTCCTTACTCGAGAGAAATTGGATTTCACATTTTAGGAATATTTCTCTCCTTTTACCCCTTGTAAAAATACAATAACTGGGTCTACAAGAACATGCCAGTGTAAAAAATGAAGATTTTGAATTTTCTCCTTCCATTTGCTGCTATTCCTATGAAACACCTAAAGGGTTAACAAACATTTTGAATGCCATTTTGAATACTTGAGGGGTGCATTTTTTTTATAATGGGGTCATTTATGAGGTATTTATAATATGAAGGCCCTTCAAATCCACTTCAAATCTGAACTGGTCCCTGAAAAATTTCGATTTTGAAAATGTTGTGAAAAAGTGGAAAATTGCTGCTATACTTTGAAGCCCCCTGATGTCTTCCAAAAGTAAAAGCTTGTCAACTTTATGATGCCAACATAAAGTAGACATATTGTATATGTGAATCAAAATATAATTTATTTGGAATATTCATTTTCATTATTAGCAGAGAGCTTCAAAATAAAATAAAAAAATCCAAAATTTTCATTTTTTTCATCAAATTTTGGATTTTCCCCCAAGAAATTATGCAAGTATAGACAAAATTTTACCACTAACATGAAGTAGAATATGTCATGAAAGAAACAATCTCAGAATCAGAATGAAAGGTAAAAGCATCCCAGATTTATTAATACTTAAAGTGACAGTGGTCAGATGTGCAAAAAATGGCCTGGTCCTACATTGAAAATTGGCTGGGTTAATTCAGATGAAATGATTTCAGCTTCAGATTTGGAAACCTTGTATTTTTCTAATGATTTTCTTGTTTTTTCACTTAAAGGAGTGAATCAAGCCATGGCCTAAAAAAAACACAAAGGAAAAATATATGTTAAAAAAGGGAAAAAATAAAAGTTATAAATCTATTTCTCCAGTTCCAAGTTCCCCCCTCTTTCTAAGTGTCCAAAGGAGACCACATTCAGGAGAATAACAATATGGGGTGCAGACAGGGAAGAAGAATAAGGAGGGCAACTAAGGCTTTTACCACCTTAAGGACCTTGGGGGCTTCCAGCACACAATATTGGGAGTGTTGGAGTTTAGGTCCCATGGGTGAGATGGTTCCAGTAATTAATTTTTCCCCAAAGTATATCCCCCATCACAGTTTTGCCCTAGGTACAGAAACTGCAGTAACTCTTGGGCCCTGGTACCTGTGGGGGCCCAATAACCCTTGTGAAAATAAATGGACCATGGTAGGTGGGGGCCCTATTATGCATAATGGAGCTTCAACTCCCCCTCTACCAATGAGCTTTTTCTCTGGCACATACACCCTTAATTCTACTGGATCTTGACCATCCCGGTTACACAATATGGTTGTACACTTTGGTTCTGTCACAAATTTGGTCTGTTCTACCCAAAGGTAGTCAGTTTTTGGGGGACACCGGCTGCAGAGGCGCAAACCTGGGATCAAAATGGAAAAGATTATGTCATGTTTGCAATGCAGTAATACATTGTAGGATTGACTGTGTTCTTCATTTCTTCTAGGCATTTTTGTATCATAAAAATTGAGAAGCTTACAATTTTGTCCTTTGGGTAAACATTATAGGGGAGATTTATCAAAAGCTGTCCAGAAGAAAAGTTGCCCAGTTGCTAGTAGCAACCAATCAGATTGCTTCTTTTAATTTTTCACAGGCCTTTTCTGAAATCTTAAAGAAGCAATAGATTGGTTGCTAAGGGCAATCAGCAACTTTTTTCATTGGCAGGTTTTGATAAATCTCCCCCAATATTTTGCGACAATGAACCCCCCCCCCTCCCCCTCCTTTGCTTACAGTCACTTCACAGCTCGCAATGACTCTGGATTTTGGGGGAAAGCGTAAGATGGACACAGAAGATTCATGGACATCCTGTTGCAGAAGAAAACCTCCAATGTCTCCTTCTTTATTGAGAGATCGGTGCACAATTCTCACAAAATCTCCTCCAGGATGAACTTCTGTGATTTCAAGCTTTCCAAGCGCACTGAAGGAGTCAAAAACACAGGAGATAACTAATTCTACCCATGTAGGTAGCAGGTAGGCCTCAAAGCCTGAAACATATAGATCCCACATATAGGTACATTGTGATATACATGATGCCATGCACCTGGTCCCAGAGGCATTAACATATAACTTTATTTACCCAACATGCCACCTACATTGGGTCAGACATTTTATTTGCAACCATGCAGATGACCAGTAATGGGTCACTTAATTATTAGCCTCTTTTATTATAAGAATGTATAAACCTCCTCACGTGGACTCCTCCTCCACCTCACGTCTCCCATCCTTATCTATTTCCAGCTGGGCATGGGAAACGGAGCTGTATGACGCATGGAGATTACAACATGACGGTGAAAGAGAATATACGTTTCATTCGACTGCTCACAACACATACTCACGGATAGACATGGCTCTGATAAGCAATGGACTGCTCACTTCCACACTAGCCACATCTATTGACGTTATCAAGTGGTCGGACCATGCGTCTATCTCTATTACCCTAGCAGACAATATCACTTCTAGAACCCCGCATATGTGGAGACTAAGCCCCTTTCTTCTATCACATCCTAAATATTCTGCACTCATACGGTCAGATATAGAAAAATATTTTAGTTCTAATAGTGGTTCTGTGGATAGCAAAATTCTCACGTGGAACTGCCATAAAGCTGTAATAAGAGGATTATGCATTAAATATAGTTCCATTCTAAAAAAGGAAAGGGAAGCTAAACTGTCCAACATTATAGAGCAACTTAAAAAGGCTGAACTTGGAAATAAAACTCACCCCTCCCGAGACAAAGCAGATTTAATAGCGTCTTTACGCAGAGATTTACGTTGTATAATGTTAACTTCCTATGAGAAATCTCATAGAAAAATGCAGGCGACATATTATGCCCAGGACAACAAGTCTGGCAGACTTTTAGCTAGCCGTTTACGGGCTAAACATCTTAAATCCTGCATACCACATTTAATACACCCCACCTCTAGTGCCAATTTGTCCACACCTAAAGATATAGCCAATGGCTTTAAATCATTTTATGAAAATCTCTATAACTTAAATAAAACGATTCCAGATGTTCATGGTTTTGAACACGCAATTCAACAGTTTCTTACTAATCTCAACCTCCTGAAACTCTCTAACTCACAGCTTAGAGAACTAAATATGGATATAACTATTGATGAAATAGAAATGGTAATAAAATCCCTCCCTAAAGGGAAAGCCCCGGGGCCCGACGGATTTGCTAGCATATACTACAAAACATTTTCATCAGTATTATCTCCCCATTTGCGAGATTTCTGCTCGGAAGCGGTGATTTCTGGCTCTTTGCCTAATGAAAATCTCCAAGCTCTGATCACAACTCTCCCCAAACCCGGCAAATCTACAGATCTCCCACAAAATTTCAGACCCATATCGCTTCTTAACCAAGACATAAAAATATATGCAAAATTGATTGCTAACAGACTTTCCCCGATCCTCCCCTCAATAGTCTCTCCCGACCAAGCTGGATTTGTATCAGGGAGGCAGACATCAGATAACACAAGAAGAATGCTTAGCATATTCCACCACATAGAACACTCTTCCATAGAAGCGGTCATCCTCGCCTTAGACGCCGAGAAGGCGTTTGATCACCTTAGATGGTCGTATGCCTTTGCAGTTCTTAAAAACATGGGATTTGATGGCAATATAATGAACGCAATAACTGCATTATATACTTATCCATCTGCCAGAGTATTAGCCAACGGAACTATGTCAGATCCATTTAAAATCACTAATGGATCCCGTCAAGGGTGTCCCCTATCCCCCCTAATATACATTTTATCTATGGAGCCATTGGCACAGGCCATAAAAATAGATGACAGAGTTAGAGGCATTCCCATAGGAAACTCTATTCAATTGATATCATTATACGCTGATGATGTCATTCTGACGTTGTCGGATCCCTCTACATCTTTACCAGCGGTTCTGGAGATCATAAAGGAATTTGGGGTATTGTCTTATTACCACCTAAATAGCTCCAAAACCCAGGCATTGCCGATAAATATGCCCACCCCTATGTCAATTAGTCTACAAGCTACTTACCAATTTGACTGGCAACAGAAGGGTGTCCAATACCTTGGAGTAAACCTTTCCTTTCCAGTTTCAACTCTATACCATACTAATTATGTCCCATTGCTGAACTCCTTGGAATCGGAAGCAGAAAAGCTTTCTAAAAATATGGTCTCGTGGGTGGGTAGGATAGCCACGTTCAAAATGTTCCTACTCCCCAAGCTGTTATATCTCTTCAGAGCTTTACCTATAGAACTCCCCAGTTCCTTCTTTAAAAGAACACAACGCGTATTATCTAAGTTCATATGGGCTGGTGGTAGGGCTAGGTTGTCTCCTTCTATAATAACCAAGTCTAAATGGGCGGGAGGGATGGGTTCCCCAGACGTTATGGCCTACTATATATCGACCTTAGTAAACTCCCTGAAACACTGGAAACAGAGCACGTTAGATCTTCCCTGGGTGCAACTGGAAAGTCACTCAGTGGCCCCATGTTCCTTGTCAGACCTACTGTACCTGCCAATCTGGAACCTCCCTCCGCCGGTTATAACAAATCCGATAGTGAAGGCCACGTATTCTGCTTGGAAATATTACTTAAACAACACGAAAAAATCGGTACTTGCAAACAAATTATCATTACCTCTTTCACTTATACAATTCTTAATTCCTGATTTAGATCTGAAAGTTTGGCTTAAAAATGGTATATTGACGGTGGGAGACCTCTGTAAGGACCAACATCTGATGACTTACGCAGAGATTAGAACGAAGTTCCATATACCGAGTAGGGATTTCTTTAAGTATCTACAAATCCGCCACTTTCTGAATTCACTACGCTCACCTCACCAGGGATCAGATACTAGCATATTCAGGTTTCTCTCTACAAACACGAAAGGGTTAAAACAGGTTTACCAACCACTGACGGGCTCAGACATCTGTAACAAAAGTTATCCCCTTAGATTGTGGGAGAGGGATCTTGGTCAATCATTTGAGCTGCAAACATGGGAAAAGGCGTTCAGACACATTCATAAGGCCTTTCAATGCTCTTCGCATGTGGAGAGTGTCTTCAAAACGATATTACGATGGTATTTTACGCCAGACAAAATAGCTAAGGCATATCCGGGAGCATCTGATAAATGTTGGAGGGGTTGTGGACACAGAGGCACCCTATACCACATTTTATGGAATTGTCCAGTTTTAATGCCCTTTTGGATACAGTGTAAAACTTTACTTCAAAACATATTTGAGGGGTTTATACCATGGCAACCACATATGATACTACTCTTCTTAGAATTAGATCTAATTCCTCCTCCCCATAGAGACCTTTTTTGTATAGTATGCATTATTGCTAAAATAGTTATTACCAGTCATTGGAAGTCCCCGTGTCTACCTTCCATAGACAATCTGATTAACAAACTGAATACTACTTATTCTTTTGAAAAAATCATAGCACTAGGCTCAGGAAGGTACTCAGTTTTCTCTCTTAGATGGGCTCCATGGTCTGCCTCTCAATACTGCAAAGATATCTGACATACAGGCATTTTCCTTCCAAACGAATAAAGATATGTTGGTTAAATATCAAAGGGTGAAAAATGACAATATTAAGTAGATGGTATTAAAACATTCACTAGGACGTAAGATGCCAAATATTTCTGCAAGGACACTGTTAATGTTTGTTGTGAATTGTTGCTGTTGCTGTTCTGCTCTGTGAAGCGTTGCTTGTTACAGCATGACTGTCTGTAATAATTTCTTGAACATCTTTTCAATAAAAAACAATTGAAAGTAAGAATGTATAAACCCAAGTGTACAGAGGGGAGAAGAACCCAATGACTTTACTAGGGTGATCATGTCTGGAGCTAGTGCCCAGCATTATAAATGCTTACTATACATTGAATTATTGAGTATATCTCGTTTACGTAACACCACTTTCTGCAGATCCTGATACACAACACTTCTGAGAAAAGCAAAAGTATGTAAAACCTGGGGCTACCAGAGACAGACATATTAATGTGTCTGCCAGCACAAGGGATCAGTCACCTGGAGGTTCAGGCATCTTCCAGACAGAGACCAGGACAGAATAATAAGAAGATAAAAAGAGAAAAAAACTAACACAATAGCGCCCCTGGTGAAGTACGTTAGGCACAGGTAGGAAGATGCTGGTAATAACACTCACCATGTAGTGTTGCGCTCAGAGCACAACATCTGATATTGCATATATCATAAAATGGGATCCTGCAGCTTGATTCCCCCGATCCCAGGCAGCGTCTGGTCCGATAATGGTATAGGTAGCAGAAGAAACAAAAACGGAACTTATTCCAAGCGCCAGATCCCTTGAGGTAGTCAGTCTAACAAAGTAGACCAATTTCGATAAAAGATAACATTTATTCCAAGCACAGATCAACGCGTTTCAGACCCGAAACGGGCCCTTCATCAGGACAGAATGCTGATACAAAAACAGTAAAACACAGGCAATAAATAGCTGTGGAAAGGTTTAGCACACAGTAGTTATGTCAATTTAGAATTAGCATATTCTCCAAGCACTGTTAGGTAAATGACGTAACTATCACAGAGTTTAAAATACATAAAAAATAACAGTTCTTACTTGCACTGATGTTGTTTGAACAGATAAAATACAATCCTTTGAACATCTGATGAAAATGTGTTAAAATATTAAGAGTATTTGTTAAAACAAGCGTATCTCAGTCCTTGAAGGGGACTCTTGGAGTCCTAGAAGTAGTAGAGGAGTGAATGTAGCAGTTGTGATTGAGTTGATGTTGATTTGATGTTTTTTTTTTTCTGATTGTTTCCTTGTCAGACTGTAAGACAGATGTTTCCACATGAGGAGTTTCTCTCCTTATCTGCTCGACTCATCAACCTGAATGCAGTATTGCTTATTAACATCTGTCCTGATTTATGGAGCAATATTCCACCTGAATGCTGATGTATAAGATATATGCCGGTCCTATTGCATATGTTGTAGCTCTTGACATGTAATGTAATGGGATATATTGTTTTTCGAGAAAGCATTCTATTGCTCTATTTCTGTCAAATGTTTAGAAAATGTCTAATAAAATTGTTATTTAAAAAAAAAAACAAGCATATCTCCTCATGCACTTAGTAAAACAACATAGGTAATGCCCAAGTTTCGGTGGAAGCTAATAGAATATAGGTATGCAGCTCTTCCTTCATTCATTGAAAAAGTGTGGACAGAACATTCCATGGTTATTACAAGTAGTGTAGGATGGTTGTAATCTAAAAAGTTATGTAATAGATCAGACTGTGGTGTGGAGCGCTATACAGCGGTGGCGGAGGGCAAAAGGGGCGGGACTAAGGCACTGCCCCGTGTTATGCTATCTGAAAGGGAAAAAAAAGGAAACGTAACTACATTAACTAAAGTCACAGTTGGTGGACCGTGACTGAACTAAGGAAATATATATATAAGGGGGATGCACTTTATTAAGGAGCATTAGGTGTTAGTGGCAAAGGGCAGGGGGGCGGAGCTATGGCACTGCTGTGAATTAAGCAGCGGGATGAAACAGGGAGATATATATGGCCGTGTGTGCTCGTCTTATGGAGCGCACATGAATATATTGGCCGGGACCATCACAGCATAAGCGCTCGATTCCCAAGCGCTATAATGCCGTGGCAGAGGTGAAAATGGGCGGGGCCATTAATTCACTATGTGGTGACATCAGTGTATATAACACTGTATCCCCATATGCCTAAATGGATCCTACTGATTTGGTAGTAAGAAGAATAATGGATGTTTTATGGAGCTATTAAACAATCTAGCGAAAGTTGTCATAGGGTATATCACTAAAAGAAAGTAAAATGAAAGGGGATTGTGATGGGGGAATAATCAGGAAGAAAAAAAAAGGGGGAAGATGGGGGAAAGGAAGGAAGGAATAGGAATGAAGAGGGGGGGAAAGGTTGAGGGAAGACAAGAAAGTAAGAATGGGGGGGGGGGGGGGAGAAAGGGGAAGGGAACCAAGGTGATAAGGAAGAAAAAATAATGGATGATTACATTGCCATACATGATCAATAAAATAAAATATCTTATCAGAAATAAAAATTGAAAACTATGATTACATCAATTCTGGTGGTAACCAGAAAAATTTTATAATAATAAAGTTAATACGAAAGAGTGACAGAAATACGCACATATGAGTATTGTTATATGAAAACCAATTTAAAAAAAAAAAAAAAAAACAATGTATCAAATTATAATTGTCTCCGAAATTTCGTTCAAACCAAGAGGTTGTAATGTGTTAATCTTGTAGATCCAATAGACCTCCAACCTTTTAAGATTTTCAAATCTATTGGACCTACTTGGGGGAACAAAATCAATAGGAATTATGGAATAGTAATTAGAAGTGACATTGGGGTGAGTGGTAGTGATATGTCTTGAGAGACCATGGAGCATATATTTGGTTTTAATATTAAAACAATGTTTGTTTACTCGGCTCCTTAATTTTTGTGTCGTCCGACCGACATACTGGAGTCCGCAACAGCATTGAATTAGATATATAACGTATTCAGATTCACAGTTCAGATGATGTTTGATTGGGAAAGTTTCCCCAGTGGCTGTGGATTTAAAAGAACTGCATTTGGATCTGATTTCATGGCAACATAAACATTGTTTATTACCACAACAAAAGCTTCCTGGTTTTGCACTGCTATGGGGCATAGCTTCATGGGGTATTATTTGACTTGGGGCTAATATGTTTTTTAAAGTTGGAGCTCTACGGAATGTTAAGCAGGGCTTACTGGGTACTATATCTTTGAGAAAATTATCATTGGCCAGTATATGCCAGTGATTATTAAGGATCCCTCTGATTTCTTGGGCCGAAGTGTTAAAAGTGGTTATGAAATTGGTGTCCCACCGTCTGGGTTCTTTATGTTTATATTTTTCTTTAGATTTCAAACTGTCTGCTTGTGTTTGATTATGGATTTTTTTGAAAGCATCATTCAGTAATTTCTCAGGGTATTTTTTTTCGCCCAAAATCTTTTTTGTAAGACTCCTGCTTGAGATTTGAAGTCAATGTCATTTGTACAATTCCTCCTTATTCTTTTGTATTGAGAATATGGTACATTCTCCAACCATTTTTTTATAATGACTGCTGGCAAAGTCAATGTAACTGTTAGTATCCACACTTTAAAAAAATGTGGAGGTAATATATGCTTGATCGGTGTGTGAAATGATTAAATCCAGAAATTCTATACTGTCGGGGCTGCTATTCATGTTGAATGTGATTCCCCACAGAATATTAAGAAGGTCCTTTCTTGTACAGTTCAGTTATTTTAATACAGTATAATATCCCAATAGTGGACACTCCTGGAGAATAAAAAAGTGTACGCTACTGAGAAGTGTCCCCTATTTGGGGAAAAAAAGACTCAAAAATATTTCTAAATGACAGATTACTGTCCTGTACTCACTCCAGAGTGTAATTACCTATAAAACATGATAAAAAGCAATATTACAGTAGAATCTCCCAATGCTGTTTAAACTCCCCTTATCCCTCCCCTTTATCATTTCATCCCCCTTTAAATCTTTTGCACCTTATCCCCCCTTTGAATTGTGCCAAATTACCCCCCTTAATCCCTGAGCTACATAATTTCCCCTAGATCCCCCCATGCCATTTCATTCCCCCTTTATTACCCTGTGTGTAAATTAATCACCCTCTCTTTATCAAGTGGCACAGGGAGATACAGGGAATAAAATGGCATAGGGGGTGGTAAAGAGGGGGTGATTAATTTGCTATAAAGTTGGAATGAAATAGCACAGGGGGGATCAAGAAGAAATAATGGGGCAAATGAGTTAATAAAGGGGGGGGGGGATTATTTGGCACAAGGGAAATAAAGTGGCACAGGGAGGGAACAGGGAAGGGGTGGATGAATGATGTGCCCGGCAGATGTACAGAAGCAGGAGAATACTGTTTAAACAGCGGTCTTCTGCTTCTGTGCTGGTGCTTCTGCACTGGGGTGCAATTGAAGCCTGGGCACCTTACTGGGGTATTGGCTGTACCCCCTGACCTGACGGAGGCCCTGTGTACAAGGTAGGGACAGCGCATAAGCCTGCTTGTCCTCTATTGGGAGTGTTTTGTCCCCTAATGGGAATGTTTTGTTCCCTTTCGGGTATGTCCCTGTCCACTCTTGGGAGTATCCCCTATTTGGGTGCAAATAGATCAAGTCTTATGGGACTCTGCCGGGGAATTAAAAACTGCCCGCTATTGGGAGATGTCCGCTAAGGGAGATTTTACTGTATTTTCTTTTTGAATGTTTTTGTACATTTGCGGTACAAATAAAAAATTGGTCATCTGGCCAGTGTTTGCCAACACCACCATTTTTTTTCTGGGAACTTGTTCATCACCTTTTTTTTCTAGAAGTTGTAACCTTAGGGTAAAATCCCATTCTTCTAACCAAGACACATAAATAAAGATAGAGTTTTGATGGACAGATCTAACCATCAGACAATGGGTGTACACCTAGAAATGAGCGGACCAGAAGACCCCCTACAATGGGACAATGGGTGTACACCTAGATATGAGCGGACCAGAAGACCCCCTACAATGGGACAATGGGTGTACACCTAGATATGAGCGGACCAGAAGACCCCCTACAATGGGACAATGGGTGTACACCTAGATATGAGCAGGCCTGAAGAGCTACTACAATGGGACAATGGGGGTACAACTAGAAATGAATAGACCAGAAGACCCACTTGTGCTACAGGGCAAGGGTGAACATATTATAGAGACATCACATGTAGTTGCTATGCATGTGGTCCATGACCACAGACACCAAAGAAGGAATCAACTTGAGGGTGAACAGACAAGAGATGGAAAAGTGGTGAACAAGTTCTGGGCCCACCTATTGAGAAATGATGGTGAGGGGTGGTGTCCTTGTACCACACAAGGAAAGTGACCTAGTGTTCATATCATTGAGTCCCCTCTTCTCTACTATTCAAGGCATCATGTAAAAGACATTGATGGCTTGAATACATTGACATAGACTATAGGCACCTCCCATGAGTATTAAAGGGGTACTCCATTGCCCCAGCATTTGGAACATTTTGTTCTGAATGCTGGTTGCGGGGTCGTGACGTGGCCAGGCCCCCTCCCATAGACTTGCATTGAGGGGGCGTGGTGTGACATCTCAAAGGGCCTGGCCGTGACGCCACGACCGCCGCAGCCCGCACCCAGCATTCGGGGCAAAATGTTCAGAACGCTGGGGCAGTGGAGTACCCCTTTAAGGACACATTCTTAAAATAAAAAAAAAATAACCTGGATACAGCCGCTTTGTTGCCACGGCCAGTCAAGGACTTAGTGTTAGTGACCACTTGAGAATACGCATTGTTTTCCACCATGGAGGCAAAAGAGCTTTGTCTTTTGCTAAGGTCTGAAACGGTGGAGCTCAAGAAAGGTGCAGTGTGCGGCCTCGTCATTTGCTCTTCAATGTGTTGACTTTCTTCTTCTTCAGGAAAACGTAGATCTTAAAATTATTTTGGAACAAGAGAGGAATATTCAGTTTAATTTTGGATAATCTGCTCACCAGGTGGCAATCTTTTATTGACAATTTTACCCATGAACTGCATTAGCATTCAATGTGCCCGGTGCTGTGCAGCATATATACAATGGACATCTAATATCTTTTAGATATGTTTTGCTCATCTTATAAGGAATGGGTCTCGAAACGTGGACCTCCAAATGTTGCAAAATTCCACTCCCAGCATGCCCGGAGTTGGAGTTTTGCAACATCTGGTGGGCCACAATATGGAGACCACCAATTTAAGACATTTAAACATATCTCCAGGTTGATATACCTTCCATGGACAGAAGTCTTACCAGGTTTTTCCTCCTTCCCATCTGACATGGTTGCGCTGCCGGATGTTCTGCTGAGATCTGATGGGGATAATTCATACACCAGATCATTGGTCTTGGTGTATCCCGGTAGAGTGTTGAAGATGGGTGACTGGAAAGAGGCTGATAATAGATGTGTGGAGGATGACAGGGGCTACAGAGGATGCAGTGAGCTGCTGGTTATCATGTATGGTACAGAGACCCAGGTAGAGGAGACATTAGCTACTTCCTCCAACCTTGAACCTTCATAAACAGTTCTGTCTGACACCAGATGGACCTCTATTTGGTAACCATCTCATATCCATCTATCCATGCATTTGTGCATCAGTATTTAAGGGGTTCTCCAACATAAGGTGACTTTAGTACTTATCTGCTAGACAGTAATGTAGATTCCTAGGAAGTATCTGTACTTGTTTTGGGGCTAAATGGCTATGTTGTGAGTTCACCATAACGCTGCTGCTTTCCTTTTGTGAAATTACTATTTTCTGTTGGAGTTCCCTCACTCCTAATACAAGTCCTAGGATCCCTTGTTTTTAAGTGTGAGGTGACTTTTTTCCCTCTCACACATAAGCCACCCTACCCATTGCAGCACAGCTGAGCTCCCTTCCATGCTGTGCTATTTTTAAAACTACAATTCCCTGCAGCCCTGCGGAGAAGGATCTCCCTCCCACCCAGGGCTCACTCCACTCATTAAAGAACAGGCATGTTCTTCTCAACACCTGACTCATGATGTAATGTCTCGGGCCGCACAGTAACCTGGGGAAAGCCCAAGACAACACTCATTTTGTATAGAAAAAAAGAATACGTTGAGTCAGCTCACCACTTGTAGAGTCCAGTATAGACAC
Source organism: Hyla sarda (assembly GCF_029499605.1). Taxonomy (NCBI): domain Eukaryota; kingdom Metazoa; phylum Chordata; class Amphibia; order Anura; family Hylidae; genus Hyla; species Hyla sarda. The sequence continues at coordinate 62,311 of NW_026610399.1, forward strand.
ATCTGGAACATGTGCAGGGAAGCACGGAGTTGAACACTCGAGCCAGTTCTCAATTTAGGGATCTAAAAAAAAAAAAATAACAGTGTGTTCCAGCTCTCCTTAACCTCTTGGGGATGCAGGGCATATATGTACGCCCTGCATCCCAGGTCCTTGAGGATGCAGATGGTACCTGTATGCCCATGGGAATTCCGGTACCCGCCGCTCACCTGGTGGGGACCAGACCGGGATGCCTGCTGAAATTTTTCAGCAGGCATCCCGTGCAAAGCCCTGGGGGGGGGGGGGTCTTGAGACCCCCACATGTTGATGTGTCAATTCAGAACGGCAATTAGCAGTGACTCTGCATCAATCGGGTCTCCGGTGACCTGGTGACTAAGAAAAAATGGGTGATAGGTGCAGTCCAAGATGGCACCTATCACCCTTTACCAGCAGGAGTGAGGTGGCACAGGTGAATGACCGACTAATCACTCTCCTGCTGGGCGCCGGTGATCAGGGTGGCGATCGGGACCTTTCTTACCTCGGCGGAGGTTGGCGGTTGTCCCTTAAGGCAGCGGCAGGACCGATGATGGCAGGAACAGCGGCGGATGTGGCGGGATACAGAATACAGGAGGTGAGGCCTGTTCGCCTCCTGCTGTTGCTTAGCAACAACTCCCAGCATGCACAGCCAAGGGGCATGCTGTGAGTTGTAGTTCTGCAACAGCTGGAGGCACAACTAAAACTCACTGCATGCCCTTTGGCTGTCTGTGCATGCTATGAGTTATAGTTTTGCAACAGCTGGAGGCACCCTGTTTGGGAAACACTGTCATAGGGTATTTTTGGTATCGGAGGCAAGTGTAATGCTTGCATCCGGGTCCGTCCCAATACAATTCCCTTATTTAGGACTCAAATGTGCATGGAACTCTCTCACTTCGGAGCCACTGATCGCACTTCGGAGTCACTGATCGCAGTGCCGCGTGCTGTTAACCCTTTAGACGCGGCATTCAAAGTTGAACGCCACGTCTAAAGTGAAAGTAAACTAATGCAGTTTAGCTCAGGGGGCTGTTTGGGATGAAATCACGGCATCCCGAACAGCTGTAGGACAGCAGGAAGGGTCCCTTAACTTCCTCCTCGCTGTCCGATAGACAAATGACTGCTCAGTGCCTGAGATCCAGGCATGAGCAGTCAAGCGGCAGAATCATTGATCAATGGTTTCCTATGAGAAATGTAAAAGATCAGTGTGTGCAATGATATAGCCCCCTATCGGAGGTATCACATTGCAAAAAAAAAAAAAAAAAAAGTCTGGAGCCATCTAATACTACCATCTAAAGTGATCTTAAGTGTGATATCAATAATTATACCATAATTCATTCACTACATCTTCTCACCAGCCTATTCTTTCATTTACAGGTTTGTCATCATTCATCTCATGAACAACTACCCCCATCATTGCATTGTCATGTATACTTAGTACTGTTATTTGGTATGTGTTTCTATTTTGTTTGATCACAACTTTTCACACCTGATTGCAATCCTCTGGCAATTTTCTGGCTCAGCCTAGCACTATATATTAGAGGTTATAGGTCTGGAGCCATCTAATACTGCCATCTAAAGTGCTCTTCAGTGTGATATCAAGAATTATACCAGAATTGAACCAGAAGGGAACAAAAGGTAACTAACTCAACATTATAACTACAAAAATAAGTCACTCTTTTTCATGAAAAAAAAAAACAAAAAAAAAACATGCACACACTTATTACTTACATCATTGGAATACATTTTCTCTTCTATCCCCCACGTCATTCCATGGTACAGCACAGAAGTCGCTCCATCACTTCACCCAGCCATCTGCTCTCCCTCTTATTTCTTCTGCTTTTAGCTGCTGGGGACATTGCTCCTAACCCTGGCCCACCTTTCTCTAATACTTCCTCTACACTGCCTGCCTCTTGCGGAACCACTACAAACTTTAACTGCGCTCTCCTAAACTCTCGATCTGTGTGCAATAAGCTCACCCAGATTCATGACTTATTTCTCACTAATTCTCTTAATCTGCTGGCTCTCACAGAAACATGGATACAACCTTCTGACACTGCTTCTCTCGCTGCTTTATCTTATTGTGACCTTCACTTTTCCCATACCCCCAGATCTGACACCAGGCATGGTGGAGGTGTTGGGGTGCTCCTAGCCCCACAATGCACATTTCAAGTCATCCCCCCATTACCCTCACTCACATTTCCCTCTTTTGAGGTCCACACCCTCAGGCTCTTCCGCCCATTGTCTCTCAGAGTGGTGGTCATCTATCGTCCTCCTCGTTCTCCCCAAATGTTCCTGGATCATTTTGCCACCTGGCTCCCCCACTTTCTTTCCTCAGAAACACCTACACTCATCATGGGTGATTTTAATATCCCCATTGATACCCCAATCTCCTCTTCTGCCTCTCGGCTTCTGTCTCTAACCTCCTCCTTTGCCCTTTCACAGCTTACTGACTCTTCCACACACAAGGATGGGAATACTCTGGACTTGATCTCCTCTAGACTTTGCTCTGTCTCTAAATTCACTAATTCTCCTTTTGAGCTCTCTGACCACAACCTTCTCTCTTTCTCTATCAGTAACTCCTAGTCTCTTCCAGACACTCCAACCTTGTACACTTACAGAAACCTGCGTGCCATAAACACTTGTCAATTTATAGACATTCTACAATCTTCACTATCACCAATCTCTTCTCTCTCCTGCCCTAATCTAACAGCCAAACATTACCATGACACCCTAAAGTCTACCCTGGATCAAATGGCACCCCCTAAAACACAAACCTCCCGACACAGACGGCAGCAACCCTGGCACATGCTAACAACCCGCTTTCTCAGGCGATGCTCTAGGTGTGCTTAACGTCTGTGGAGGAAAACCAAGACTTCTTCAGACTATCTGCACTATAAATTCATGCTTAAATCCTATTACTCCGCTCTTCATCTCGCCAAACAAACATATTTTACCTCCCTCATCTCCTCTCTGTCTAACAACCCAAAACCCCTTTTTTACACGTTCAACTCTCTCATTTGGCCTAAAATACAGACCACAATCACTTATCTCTGTGCGGAAGACCTGGCCAAATACTTCAAAACTAAAATCGATGACATGTGTGATGAAATCCTCTCCCAGTCCCCTAAAAGTTCTGATCCAATTCCCAGCTACGTCTCCTCTTCATCACTCTGTTTTTGAGCCTGTAACGGATGATGAGGTTTCCAGGCTCCTCTCCTCCGCTCGCCCCACTACCTGCTCTAGTGACCCCATGCCTTCACACCTCATCCAGTCTCTCTCTCTCCTGCTATCAGCTGTCACCTAACTAAAATCTTTAACCTCTCCCTCTCTTCAGGGGTATTTCCTTCCTCCTTCAAACACTCTATCACAACCCCACTATTGAAACAAACATCTCTGGACCAGTCCTGTGCAGCCAACTATCGACCCGTCTCAAATCTCCCCTTTATCTCAAAACTCCTGGAACGCTTGGTCTACTCCCGCCTTATCCGCTATCTCTCCGAGAACTCTCTCCTTGACCCCTTACAGTCTGGTTTCCGCTCCCTTCACTCCACAGAAACGGCCCTATCCAAAGTCACTGACTATCTTCTGATGGCCAAATCAAATGGCAATTTCTCTTTACTGATTATCTTGGACCTCTCTGCTGCTTTTGACACTGTGGATCCCCAACTCCTCCTCAGTAGTCTCCGCTCCATCGGTCTCAAGGACTCTTCTCTCGCCTGGTTTTCCTCCTATCTCTCTGGCCGCTTCTTTAGCGTCTTGTTTTCTGGCTCTACTTCTTCTCCTCTTCCCCTTGCTGTTGGGGTTCCCCAGGGATCGGTCCTAGGTCCTCTACTATTTTCACTCTACACATCCCCCATTGGATAAACAATCAGTAGATTTGGTTTCCAGTACCACCTCTATGCTGATGACACCCAACTCTATACCTCTTCCTCCAACATCACCCCTGCACTCCTACAGAATACCAGTGACTGTCTCTCTGCTGTCTCAGACATCATGTCCTCTTTATATCTGAAACTAAATCTTTCGAAAACAGAACTTCTTGTTTTTTCTCCATCAACTGATACTGTACCTAACCCTGACATTTCCATCTCGGTATGTGGTACTACCATAACTCCCGGGCAGCAGGCTCGCTGTCTTGGAGTTATACTTGAATCTGATCTGTCTTTCACTCCCCATATTCAGTCCCTTTCACGTTCTTGTCACCTGCATCTCAAAAACATTTCCAGTACCGCCTGTTTCTCACTACTGAATCTTCTAAAACTCTCATTATTGCTTTGATTCACTCCCGCCTCGACTACTGTAACTCTTTACTAATAGGCCTTCTTTTCTCCAAACTCTCTCCTCTCCAGTCCATCCTTAATGCCACAGCCAGACTCATCTTCCTCTCCAGCCGCTACACCGATTTCTCCTCCCAGTGCCAGTCACTACACTGGTTACCAATTCAGTCCAGAATACAGTACAAAATCCTCAGTCTCACACACAAAGCCCTCCACAATGCTGCACCTCCCTACATCTCCTCTCTCATCTCTGTCTACCATCCTACACGTTCTCTACGATCTGCTAATTATCTCACACTAACATCTTCTATAATATTAACTTCTCACTCCCATCTCCAAGACTTCACTCATGCTGCACCGGTTCTCTGGAATGCTATCCCTCAAAACCCTCAGACTCAACAATGACATCCATAGTTTCAAACGTGGCCTGAAAACACATCTCTTCAGACAGGCCTATAACAGTCTCTAATTGGCCTCACCATATCCTCACAATATCCTCACAATATCCTCACAATATCCCCAACATATCCCCAACATATCCCCACACCTCTTGTTTGAATAGTTATTGGGTGATATTATGTCTGATACTTGTCTTTGTTTGTACCCCATAATTGTAAGCGCTGCAGAATCTGTAGGCGCTATATAAATTATTATTATTATTATTATTATTATTATTATTATAAAGATCATTTAATCCCTTCCCTAATAAAAGTTTGAATCACCCCCCTTTTCCCATAAAAAAAAAAAAAGTGTAAATAAACATATGTGATATTGCCACGTGCGGAAAAATGTCCAAATTATAAAAATATTTTGTTAAGTAAACCGCACGGTCAATGACATACACGCAAAAAAATCGCAAAGTTCAAAATAGCGTATTTTTGTCACTTTTTATCAAATGAAAAAATGAATAAAAAGGCCATCAAAAAGTCTGATCAATACAAAAATGGAACTGCTAAAAAAATTCAAATCACGGCACAAAAAATGAACCCTAATACCGCCCCATCTGCAGATTTTTTTATTTTTTTTTATTTTATAGGTGTCAGAAGATGACAATATTAAACGTATACATTTTCCTGCATGTGGTTATGATTTTTTCAGAAGTACGACAAAATAAAATCTATATAAGTAGGGTATCATTTTAATCGTAAAGATAAGGTGTCATTTTTAGCAAAAATGTACTGTGTAGAAACAGAAGCCCCCAAAAGTTACAAAATCACATTTTTTCTTCAATTTTGTCGCACAATGATTTTTTATTCGGTTTCACTGTACATTTTTGGGTAAAATGACTGATGTCATTACAGAGTCGAATTGGTGGCGCAAAAAATAAGCCATTAAATGGATTTTTAGGAGCAAAATTGAAAGGGTTATGATTTTTAAAAGGTATGAAGGAAAAAACTAAAGGGCAAAAATGGAAAAACCCTCTGTCCCCAAGGAGTTAACTATTGCTGGATTGAATTTGGAAAATTCATGTTTTTCACATGTTGTTTGTACACCAAATAAAACCACCAAAACTATTGTCTATCAGTTGGCATTAAAATAATATAAAGACAATTTAATTCACAGTTGACATTAAATATGTGTGTTGTTTTTTCTTAAGCGCAGCCGGGTTTTGCCAAGATATATATAGATTATTATTATTTATTTTTTTTTTTTTTTTGGGGGGGGGAGAAGAGGAGATTGTCCAGTGCGGGTAGGTGGTAACAAAATGCTTTTATTGAAATAACTTCAGCACATAGACGAAAAGGACATGAGTGACGCGTTTCGGCCCTAAAAATGGGCCTTGACTAAGGTCCATTTTTAGGGCCAAAACGTGTCATTCATGTCCTTGTCCTCTATGTGCTGAAGTTATTTCAATAAAAGCATTTCACTACCACCTACCTGCACTGGACAATCTCCTCTTCTGCATTCCTGTATTGAAGGTGAAGCCCACACCAATCCGGTCGCTGCGGGCAGTGGGAGTGAGCTGAACCAATCTGTTTCCTATTAAACAAACAAAAACAAAAAAATGTGTTTAGTTTTTTCCTTTTAACCCACTTGTGAGCGCCTGGGGCTGAGAGCTGATAGGAGCCCATGGGCCTAAACCGGGACCCTCAAGTATGTGTGCCCACCTGGGTAAGGGCACTTAGGTGTAGAGCTATCAATGACTGAAGATGCTGGAAGTAGGGGCACATGGGAATGGGGAAGAGGCAGCAAATAGTTCTCAGCTTCATGATAGTAGGTGACACATAAACCAGCAGAATAACATTAGTAATAAACATTTCTAGAAGACATCGCTGCCTTATAAGTGGCACATCCCGGTATAATGCCCGCTCCACTCCTGCATACATTACAGGACTCTTTTCTCTCTCTGCGGTGAGTACATGAGCGGTATAAGGGGAGGTCTGGAGCCGCATACAGTATGATGTCCCGCGGGGGGTCCTTAGGTTTGGGGCTGACCCCACAATGGATGCACATTACACAACCACCGCCTCTGCTCCCCCGTCCAGGAGAGATTTTATCCATTTCCCTTCGGCTATTTCCTGCGGGTGAAATAAAGGACAATGCGGGAGATACAGACTCCTGCTGCCTCCAGCGGCCCCCTCCTCACACAAACCTGTCTCTCTCACATCATGTGGACTTTTAACAGGAACACTATTTTATATAAAAGGTTTATTGATACTTTTTTTCTTTATTTAGAGAGAAAAAATGAATTATTTGTGAACCATGCGAACAGGAATGATTGGGAGATTTAACTCCCCCCAAATATTCTCAAACGTGCATTAAATTTCTGGATATTTATATTTATGGAGAAATAAATAGGAAGGGAAATCCCCAATAGAGCCTGATGTTATACGGATAATGTACAAGTAATTCTTATAATGGAGATCTAGGGGGACAATAATCACAATAGATCCCAGAGATCATCACTGAATAGACGAGGGATCTGCGGATACAATACAGTCTGTGAAGGATCCTACAGAAAATCCGGATCGTCTTGTATCTGGATCAGGATTATTACTTTCCTTCTCAGAATCTTCTCCTTTGTTCTCTTCCCTTATTCTTCATCTTCAGCCCCTCTGACCCCCTCACTGCTCTCCGCTCCCTCCGCTGTCCTCGCCGGTTCCCGCTATCCCTGTCTCCTTTCTCCCGCTCTCTTCTCACCGCTGAGCAGCCCGGAGATCACCCGCCGACCCCACCATTTCCACACCCAGAGCTTCAGTCGGATGATATCTTCTACCTGCGGCATCTTCCTCCTCTCTTACCGACAGAACACTCCCCGGAGCCCGTGTATTTTTCTCCAGACAGCAGAGATCCTGAAGAGAAGGAAGCGCCATCATAGTCTGGTGTATTTGGGGAATCCTGTTGGGGTTTACTGGGGCAGAACAGGACAGGAGCGCAGATATACTGAGGGATTAGAGCCCAGGATCTAAGGGGAGGAGGCCGAGGGTTTACAGAAGTCTTGGGGCGCATTGCCAATCATACATATCATCAGGAGACACTTTGACCTCTAACTCCATTGATTTTACCCGAAAACCATTTGACCCACTAATTTAAAATTTAGCTTTTATTAAATACCCTAACACTGTAGTATAAAACAAATTGGAGTGTGTGTGTGTGTATGTATATATATTATATATATATATATATATATATATATATATATATATGTATAAAAAAGCTTACAATGCATATGCCTTTGTCCTAGATCCTCAAGAAGAGACACAAGCTCCCGGCTTGACTATATTCTCCATATTAGAGAAACTGGTATCGTGGTGTTCATATAACATCTAGTTGTATCTGTTTGCGCCTCTGTAACAATTTTAGTGTCAGTTCTTGAGGAAATGTAAAGACTTGTTACAATTTGGCAACATGCAAAGGTTAGAATACAAAGCTCTCACCACCAGGTGTCGCTATTGTAACACTCACTGCAACTGATTTGTATATCCTGAAACTGTAAAAATTTCGTGCAGTGACTAATAGAAAATATTTATTGGAAATTATTAATATTGATTAACCAGAAACATTGTGGTAATTTTAACCATCTACTCTACTTAATAGGTTGTGCACATATGAAGTTACTAACCCATACAGAGAATTACTGGGCATTTTGTTCGATCATGGGGGCGCTCTACTGTACTGCCCCATGTAAATATATATAGAGATTGGAAATAGTGAAGCAGATAGAGCTCCGAGGAATTGTAGGCATAAAGGAGTCTGTATCCGAGGAGCGGGGAATCAGTGTGAACGCCCGAGACCCGGCATCGTGTCATACATGGGGGGCGCTATCATCGCTGAGGATGGGCCCCGCCGCTTCAGAACAAAGATCCATCACAGATGTCTCAAGTGTTTCGGCGGGCTCTAGTTTGTATGAATCAGCCAATGGGATGAAGGGGTGTGGTTAACATGAGCCAATGGTGATGAGACCAGGAGTATAAATATTCTGCTCTGCGATCTCTTCCCATCACTTCTCCACTGTGTACGTGTACAGAGGATCATGGCCAGGACCAAGCAGACCGCTCGTAAATCCACCGGAGGGAAAGCTCCCCGCAAGCAGCTGGCTACCAAGGCCGCCAGGAAGAGCGCTCCCGCCACTGGTGGGGTGAAGAAGCCTCACCGCTACCGTCCAGGTACAGTGGCTCTCCGTGAGATCCGCCGCTACCAGAAGTCCACCGAGCTGCTGATCCGGAAGCTCCCCTTCCAGCGCCTGGTGAGAGAGATCGCCCAGGACTTCAAGACCGATCTTCGCTTCCAGAGCTCGGCGGTCATGGCCCTGCAGGAGGCCAGCGAGGCTTACCTGGTGGGACTCTTTGAGGACACCAATCTGTGCGCCATCCACGCCAAGAGGGTCACCATCATGCCCAAAGACATCCAGCTGGCCCGCAGGATCCGTGGGGAGCGAGCTTAGATCTGCCCGGGACCCGCATACAACACAAAGGCTCTTTTCAGAGCCACCAAGTTCTCCATAAAATGAGCTGATATCATCATCTTTTTATATTTTTCTGTCCAGATTGTCTGGCTGAGCTCTTCAATATAATCCCGGCCTTGTTCTCTGTAGTTTGCCCTGTACTGTGCCAGCGGCCGCTTCCATGTGTTACGGGTTATACTGTGATCCTGATCGGTAGAAGAAATATCAAGCGCTGAGAGTGAAAATTAGATTAATCGTGCGCTGGGTCCTAGTGCCGCCTTCCCCGGCCATGTGTTCCTATAATTGGAGATGGTCTGTTAGGGGATTTATGTTCACTCGGTCCTGTTATCGGTTAATATGCCGGCTGCCTGCACCCTTCTCACGGACAGAACATCTCACTGTCCAGGCTGTAATGTAATAGACCATCAGCCCCATCATCCTCACTGATGATCGCTCCCCGCATTACATAGCGGCTGTAATATCCAGGTAATGATATAACTGCTGAGCATAGAGAGCGGAGGAATGATTCCCTTGTATCCATCGCTCCCCCATTATATGCATCTGTACAATCCCAAGCCTCGGGGGCCAGAAGAGCCTCTGCTGTGCACACAACCCCTACACCTGGGGCTTTATCATAAAGTCATCAATATATAGAATCTGGGCTAAGGGAGCGTTCAGTCCTGTATTCCGTTCATTGTGCAACAGCGACATCTACTGTCAGTTTACTGCAATCACATTACTAGATATCAGGTTCCCGTTAATTTTGTGGTTTTCTGTTTCTTTTGCGATCAACTAATTCTGTAAAGGATTACATTCTAATATCTGCTGATCAATAATAAATGTTAACGCTTGATCGTTTGAATATACTGCTAATAGAGATCAGTAATAATCCGTTCCTTGACTTTGAGATACTGATTCTGATGGAGGAAACTGGTATTATCCTTAATACTGTGGTGTCCTCCCTGCTGTGCATTGTGGGACTGCGTCATTATTGTAGTGCAAATTAACGCTAAAGGGTTAATAATGAGCCGTGTGCGCGGTCCCGTCCGATGCCTCATGCTCATTGGCTGATCACAGGACGTTCGGGATTTGAATTTCCCGCTTCCTCCAGACCCGATAACAATGGAGAGATCTCCCCGAGATGTAGAGGCTGATAATGTGTGGCTGACTACTACCCTCATCCTCCTTGTTTATCACTTTCGCACAGATGAACATTTTTTGAGATCGTAGAGAAGAATGTGCGGACTAAACTTATTCTGGTGTCACAGCAAAGATAAAGCTGTGAGATAGGAGGACGGGAATTCTGTTCCGCGGTCCTGACCTGAGAGGGAGCGGGGATGAAGTGAGGGCTATAAAGCAGAAAACCGGCCCTGTGCGGAGGATCACATTCCTCTACAGAAAGTGTTATTCATTACACCGGTTATGTACAGACCATGGGGAGTATAGGAGGGATAATCGGAGACTTCGGGTGGATGAGATTTAGTTACACTGACCAAATGTCAAAAGGGAAACTATAGAGAACTGATCTACAGCGCCCCCCCCGCTCCACCACAGGAGAATATACACCCTGCAGTCAGTGAGAACCGCAGCCGCCGCTCTGATCTCACCCGGAGCAGAATATATATAGTATCAATAGACTGTACTGACAGAATAGCGGCCACATATACAGAAGAGAATACGGGGAATACAGACAGGAGAAGCTCCAGCTCTAATCTAGACAATGTGGGTGGCTCTTAGAAGAGCCTTTGGGGTGACAGCAGGAGGCGGAGCAGGTTACTTGGCGCTGGTGTACTTGGTGACGGCCTTGGTGCCCTCGGACACGGCGTGCTTGGCCAGCTCTCCAGGCAGCAGCAGGCGCACGGCGGTCTGGATCTCCCGGGAGGTGATGGTGGAGCGCTTGTTGTAGTGAGCCAGGCGGGAGGCTTCCCCTGCGATGCGCTCGAAGATATCATTCACAAAGGAGTTCATGATGCCCATGGCCTTGGAGGAGATGCCGGTGTCAGGGTGGACCTGCTTGAGCACCTTGTACACGTAGATGGCATAGCTTTCCTTCCTGGTCTTCCTACGCTTCTTGCCGTCCTTCTTCTGAGTCTTGGTCACGGCTTTCTTGGAACCTTTCTTGGGCGCTGGTGCAGACTTGGCGGGATCAGGCATGATGATCAGTCACAATACTTGTTCACTAGAACAGAGAGAGAATAATGATGCTTCCTCCTCCCACCGCAGCCGTATTTATAGGCAGCCCATGCAAATGAGAACTGCTGTCTGCTCGCTGTTCTACTGGAGGAGCAAATCATGTGACCTGTGGGAGTGTCATAAGCCCCGCCCAGTGCAGTTTATTGGTGTCTCTTTAATTCTCGTCAGCATTGGCCGGATTCAAATCTACCCAATCACAGGAGCCGGAGGGCAGAAAAGAAATATATAAAAGGCAGCAGAACAGCTATTCATGTTATAATAAGCTTCTACTTCAATAATTTTGAATTATGTCTGGACGTGGCAAACAAGGAGGGAAGGTTCGAGCTAAGGCAAAGACCCGCTCATCCCGGGCAGGACTCCAGTTCCCCGTCGGTCGTGTACATAGGCTTCTCCGCAAAGGGAACTACGCCGAGAGGGTGGGCGCCGGTGCTCCCGTATACCTGGCCGCTGTGCTGGAGTATTTAACCGCTGAAATCCTAGAATTGGCCGGTAATGCCGCCCGGGACAACAAGAAGACCCGCATCATCCCCCGTCACCTGCAGCTGGCCGTGCGCAATGACGAGGAGCTGAACAAGCTGCTGGGTGGGGTGACCATTGCCCAGGGAGGCGTCCTGCCCAACATCCAGGCCGTGCTGCTGCCCAAGAAGACCGAGAGCAGCAAAGCGGCCAAGAGCAAGTGATCACCGCTTATCCCAGACCCATCCTGAACACCAAAGGCTCTTCTAAGAGCCGCCCACATTGTCTGCTACAGAGCTGGCACCGCTGATCTCGGGTGTGATAGGGATCTGCAGTTACTGATCTGTCATGGGGCGGATCCTGCACATCTGTATCTGCTGTAGAACACAATGCGCTGGTTGTGCAGGATTTAGTTGGTATCGGAAGGGTTAATAATTTTCTAAGTTGTCAGCACCTGAACACCCTCCTACAGATGACTATTTGCTGTGGACAGTGTCATTCATTCCCCGGGTGATCATCTCAGCTCGCGGCTTTGTCCTGAGACATTTTTCAGTTCACAGGAATCAAAGATTTACAAAATCACATGTGAGAAGTAGTGTCCGCTCCGGGAGCCGAGTATATTCTGCACATGTATCTAATATATACCAGATACAACTATTTTACTATTGTATTGTAGCATCCCCAAGGGACCTGTAGTTTACGCAGTTTATAATCATATGATCCTGAGGACAATATTTTTTGTATTTTAGCAGAAATATATCTTTCCGTCTAGTTCTCCAGCCGCCTCACTCGGTACATGGATACACCGGTGCATTGCCGTGGAATGAGATTTGCCATAGAATGAGATGGTCCGCCTCCATCACATCCTATTGGCTCACTCTTGTCACGTGACATATTTAAACATCACGCATCGATGCGCACAGCAGTGTCAGTTTGGCTATAGGGAGAGGATCTCCTCTCCCTGTGATATCTGAAGCTGCACGGAGCTCTCATGGCCTCTGTGGCCCGACAGAAGTTCACACATGTACGCAGCTCATACGGCTGCCTCATATACATTTACTCTATTATTACATGTACTGTTGCTCCACAGCGCTATGGGGATCCCGATGGCGCTGTCATCAGTGTGCGTCCCCGCGAGCGTGCCACGCCCGCAGCTGTACTCCCCGTCCCCTGTTAACGCTCAGGGAGCGATCCACAGCGCTATGGGGATTCCTATGCCCGATGCCATTGTCATCAGTGTGCGTCCCCGCGAGCGCAGCTGTACTCCCCGTCCCGTTAACGCTCAGGGAGCAGGGAACAGAAAGTAGAGCATCGGGCGCAGGTAAAGTAGTACTGCGCATGCGCAGCACTACGCAAATAACTTAACCTGCGCACGATGCTCTACTTTCTGTTCCCCGCTCCCTGAGCGTTAACGGGACGGGGAGTGGAGCTGCGGGCGTGGGGCTGCACACTGATGACAGCGGCATCGGGATCCCGATAGTGCTGTTGATCAACAGTAAATGTATATGAGGCAGCCGTATGAGCTGCGTACATGTGTGAACTTCTGTCGGGCCACAGAGGCCATGAGAGCTCCGTGCAGCTTCAGCTATCACAGGGAGAGGAGATCCTCTCCCTGTGATAGCCAAACTGACACTGCTGTGTGCATCGATGCGTGACGTTTAAATATGTCACGTGACAAGAGTGAGCCAATAGGATGTGATGGAGGCGGACCATCTCATTCTATGGCAAATCTCATTCCACGGCAATGCATCGGCACTGGCTTTATTCAATGACCGGAAATAATCGCTGACCCGTCCGCACACCTCGTGTTATTACAAGGAGGGAGAAGACGGGACAGAATCAAAGAGCGGGAAATTCAAACCCCCGGAGATCAGCCAATGAGCGCTCAGTATCCGACTATAGAACCGTTGGCTATTTTCCCGCTCATTCTACAATTGTCGCCGTTTCCGCTTCTATTGTGAATCTTCTCTATAATGTCCAGAATTCTCTTTAGGATATGGAGGAGCAGTCACCATCAGGACTCATTCTATACCGCGATAATTGGGACAGTGGGACGATATCTACGATAAGTGCATCAGATTCCGACACAACTAGAACCTGTCATAGGATGAGCAGGAATCGTTCCAGTAAATCCCTCCGCACTGAACAGGTAACATCACACATTATTCGGGGATTCCAATATCTCCATGTGTAACTGGACTAACAATCTGATCATTCTCTGCATTATTAACTGAACCTGAAAATTATATAAAGGCTCTGATAACGCTGTGAAAGTCTTGTGAACCCATGAGCACATGAAGCAGGAGTTTCCCATTGATTTGTCAGTTGCTATGGTTACAGGTTATGTGGCTCTAACATTAGAACGTTTGAATTGCGAGTTCTATTACGTGCACTACCGACTACAGTCAATAGATGGCATTAAAGGACTAGCCTGGGACAAGCCCATTGCCACAGCTCAGTGTCTCCTTCCACCATCTCCTTTTGTTTCTTTAATTAAATATTTATTTAAATAGTATATTTAGTACAGTAAAGTGACCCCTGCCCTACGATGGCCCCGACATACGATCATTTCAACATATGATGGTCTCTCAGAGGCCATCGCATGTTGAAGGCAGCATCAACATACAATGCTTTTGTATGTCTGGGCAATCGCATAAACTGCTATCCGACACCGCTGACTGCTTCAGCTGCCACCGGATAGCCGTTTACGGTGCTCCGTTGACGATCACTTACCTGTCCTTGGGGCTTCGGCGCGTCCTCTTCGGGATCCCCTGCATAGTCATCACGTCGCTGCGCACGCCGTCCCGTCAACCAATAGGAGCGGCGTGCATAGCGGCGACAGAGAGCGAGGATGCCGGGAAAGCAGAGGCCTTGCCGGAGCGTCGGGGACACGGCGACAGTGATGGAAGGAGACATCCAGGGCAGCGGTGACTAGCGATGACGGTCCGGAGCGCTCTGGAATGTGCAGTCTCATGACGGCAATGCATTCTGTGTGGAGCCCGCAGTAAGAATGGACATGTTATTCTTTCAGCGGACACCAACATTTTAATTACCACACCAGATGTTTCCGGAGCGGAGACTCTCCTATGTGTACAGCGCAGCAGAAACCCATCGAAATCAGTAGGACTCTGCTGCTGTTGAATCTCCCGTGTGAAAACTCTCCCCTAGACATATTGCTCCTAGGTGATGTTATAATCCCCCCACATGTCACTTTGGAAGCTGTAACTCATCTTGGCAGCAACCCCATCAGCGCTGAGGACCCATTCAGTCCCAAACTCCAAGGCAAGACTTACGGCAACAGCTGCTCAGACGCTACAGAACGTACTGCTCTGCATCCGCTCTCAGATCAGCACAAAATATACACGGTATCATGGTATCGGCTCCTGTACAGATGTGTTTGGCCCTTAAAAGGGCCTTTGGGGTTATCACCAGCACAGTAGATGATTAGTATTCCTGGGACTGCTGGGAGCTTTTCTTCCCGCCCTTTCCTGAGGTAGAGGCGGCAGCAGCAGCGGCGGTCTTCTTGGGCAGCAGCACGGCCTGGATGTTGGGCAGGACACCTCCCTGGGCGATAGTCACCCCTCCCAGCAGCTTGTTCAGCTCCTCGTCATTGCGCACGGCCAGCTGCAGGTGACGGGGGATGATGCGGGTCTTCTTGTTGTCCCGGGCGGCATTACCGGCCAATTCCAGGATCTCAGCGGTTAAATACTCCAGCACAGCGGCCAGGTACACGGGAGCACCAGCGCCTACTCTCTCGGCGTAGTTCCCTTTGCGGAGAAGCCTATGTACACGACCGACGGGGAACTGGAGTCCTGCCCGGGATGAGCGGGTCTTGGCCTTAGCTCGAACCTTCCCTCCTTGTTTGCCGCGTCCAGACATTTCCCTAACAGCCTCCTTATCAGCGTAACAGCGATAAAACTCTTCCGTGTTATGGCCAATGTAGCGTGTCTGTTGTCTTTTATAGTTCTTTTCTCCGCCCTCCGACTCCTGTGATTGGATAGTTTTGAATCCGACCAATTGGGACGGGACTTGAGGAAACACCAATAAAATTGTACTGGGCTGGGCTTATGACATACACACAAGTCACATGGTTTTCTCTTCCAGTAGAACAGCGAGCAGATAGCATTGCTGGAGAGCAGTAGGTAACCTGCTCCGCCTCTTGCTGTCACCCCAAAGGCTCTTCTAAGAGCCACCCACATTGTCTAGAATAGAGCTGGAGCTTCTCCTGTCTGTATTCCCCGTATTCTCTTCTGTATATGTGGCCGCTATTCTCAGTACAGTCTATTGATGCTATATATATTCTGCTCCGAGATCGTCTGAGATCAAAGCGGCGGCTGCGGTTCTCACTGACTGCAGGGTGTATGTTCTCCTGTGGTGAGCGGGGGCGCTGTAGATCAGTTCTCTATCATGTATATCAGATTTTATGTGATCGGTGTAAATGAAATGTCACCTCCATAAGCTCCTCGGTCTATACTTAGCCGGGCCTGACCTGTCATACAGCAGAGGCTTGAACCTTAGACAGAACTCAGGCTTCACTTTTCTCCATAGTCCTCTCTCGGCATCGTGAGTGCGACCAGCGGGAAACGAATCTATGGAGATGGGTCTGAATTTGAGATTTTGTAGTGTGAATCCTCATTGAAATAAAGAATGTAAGAACGGAGCCCGAGCCGAACCTTATACAGAAGCAAGAACACCACAGGGGGAATTATATATATATATATATATATATATATATATATATATATATATACATATACATACACACTGCGAGTGCCGGTATCTTTATGTTTCTACTCCGCCTATATATACGGAGTAGAAACCTAAAGACACCGGCACTCGCTGTATACAGTGACCGGGAATAATCGACCCGGATTACATGGAGGATGAGGAGACTAAAGAGCGGGAATTTCAAACCCCCGGAGATCAGCCAATGAGCGCTCAGTATCCGTCCTTAGCCCCTGCACGTGGTCAATAAATGGCCATGGTTAACCCGTAAAAGCCTGCACTAATTCATGGTCTTCCTTCCATTCACTTGTCCGGCTTACAGCACTGCTTATCCTCAGGCATCAGGGCCCTGCACACATCTATTACATATTACGTGAAGCCCCGATGTTCAATGACAGTCACCGAGAATAATCGGTCGACATCACCGGTTTTGACAGAAATAGAGCGGGAAAAAAACATCAGCAGGAGCGGGAATTTCTAAATCACCAATGCTCCAGTGATTAGCCAATGAGGCTGTAGCTCCGCCCACAGCGTTAACCCTTAAGTGTCCATGTTTTTACCCTTCATAGCACGATCATTCTGCGTATGATGATTGTATGGACTGTTACATTGACCGGCAGTTGAATGGTTAGAAAGTATCTAATGTAAACTGTTACCTGTATGTGAACTGAATATACAGCATCACATGATATAGGAAGCTGAGGATGGGTTCACACCACACTTGTGTCGGTTTTACTATTTCATTACAGACTGTTTAATTTTGCTATGGAAAGAAAAGTCCAGCTCACCTCTCCTACTTCGGTGCCCGGCTTGGCACCGAACAGCATGAAGAAAAAGCAGGAGATCCAGCACTTCGATCACAGGCGGCTTTATTGAAGAAATTACACACAGTAAAAGCGGTAGTCGGACGTGTTTCGAGCGCATTCGATCACAGGCAGCTTTATTGAGGAAATGACACACAGTAGCGGTAGTCGGACGCGTTTCGAGCACATTTGATCATAGGTAGCTTTATTGAAGAAATGACACGCAGTAAAAGCGGTAGTTGGAGGCGTTGCGAGCACACTCGATCACAGGTAGCTTTGTTGAAGAAATGACACACAGTAAAAGCGGTAGTCGGACGTGTTTCGAGCGCATTCGATCACAGGCAGCTTTATTGAGGAAATGACACACAGTAGCGGTAGTCGGACGCGTTTTGAGCACATTTGATCATAGGTAGCTTTATTGAAGAAATGACACGCAGTAAAAGCGGTAGTTGGAGGCGTTGCGAGCACACTCGATCACAGGTAGCTTTGTTGAAGAAATGACACACAGTAAAAGCGGTAGTCGGACGCGTTTCGAGCACATTCAATCACAGGCAGCTTTGTTGAAGAAATGACCCACAGTAAAAGAGGTAGTTGGAGGCGTTTCGAGCGCATTCAATCACAGGCAGCTTTATTGAAGAGATGAAACGCAGTAAATGTGATAGTCGGACGCGTTTCGAGCACATTCGATCACAGGCAGCTTTGTTGAAGAAATGACACACAGTAAAAGCGGTAGTCGGACGTGTTTCGAGCACATTCGATCACAGGCAGCTTTATTGAAGAAATGACACGCAGTAAAAGCGGTAGTTGGACGCGTTTCGAGCGCATTCGATCACAGGCAGCTTTATTGAAGAAATTACACACAGTAAAAGCGGTAGCCAGACGCATTTACAGCGCATTTGATCACAGGCAGCTTAATTGAAGATATGACACACAGTAAAAGCGGTAGTTGGCACGTTTAGAGCGCATGCGCTCGAAACGCGTCCTACCGCTTTTACTGTGTGTAATTTCTTCAATAAAGCTGCCTGTGATCGAAGTACTGGATCTCCTGCATTTTCTTCATGCTGTTTAATTTTGCTGTATGTAAGAATATGGCAAAGCATGTTATTGTGTGAACTCCTCCCCCCCCCAAAAAAAAAAAAAAAAAAAAACTTAAAAAATAAATAAATAAATAAATATTTTTTTTTACTGTAAGTCAATGGGAAACAGATTATGCTGCATGATATTCAGCTATATTAGTTTTTAGCATCCATGTTTATGCTAAACGGACAGCAATAGTGTGAACATACCCTTAGGCTCTGCCACACGGCTCTTCCATTAGCTTCTGCCACACAGCTGAGCCTAAGTGGATTTACAGCGCGTATTTTGCTGCGGATGCGCCGCTGAAGGACCTCTGTATGCTGGCTTTACATGTGACTGCTCAGAGCGGCAATACGCCGCTACGAGCAGACACACTGCAATGTGCGATTTGCCTCACACGTGCAGTATACTCGCACATCGCGGCAGCTCTCGGCCTAGCTCATAGAGTAGGGGAGTGGCCGCTATGTGTACGAGTACACCGCGCATGCGCGACGACTCGCACATCGCTTCAGTGTGTCTGCATGTAGCGGCGCATTGCTGCTCTGAGCAGGCACGCGTAAAGCCAGCATACAGAGGTCCTTCTGCAGCGGATCCGCAGCGTAAAATACGCTGTAAATCCACTAGTCTGAACGTACCCTTAGGGTAAATTCCGCAAAAATTAATTGCCCATTCACTTCAATTTAATTCCCGCAGCAGAAATTCTTCTGTATGAATGTGACAGCAGGATCCTATTGAAGTGTATTGGTTATTAATGTTGGGCGCGAATATTCACATTTCAAATTCACATTTATTGCGAATATTGCAAATTTACGAATATTGCAAATATATTCGCTATATATTTGAAATTGCGAATATTCACTTTTTTTCACATATGCGCTTATTCCTTCTTTTCACTTGTGGGCCAATTAAAATGATGCAAATACACTTGTCAGAGGTTATCAATAATATCCCTAGCAACCAATAGTATAGTTGCCCCCCCCCCCCCCCTTACTGTTTTCTTCCTCGAATATGCGAATATGTGAATACGAAATTTGCGAATATAGAACGAATATTTGTCTATATATATTCGCGAAATATCGCAAATTCGAATATGGGCAATGCCGCTCATCACTATTGGTTATAAATTCATGTAGAATTCCATTCAGTTATTTCTGTTGTGTGAACATGGCCTAACTCGTTGTTCTATTTGGCCAGAAGTACCTTATTTTTCGCCATATAAGACCCTCCGGCATATAAGACGCACCCAATTTTAAAGGGTGAAAATCTAAAAAAAAAATATTTTGAACCTTCAACCTGCAGACCTCCAGATGTTGCAAAACTACAACTCCCAGCAAGCCCGGACAGCCGTTGGCTGTCTGGGCATGCCGGGAGTTGTAGTTTTGCAACATCTGGAGGTCTGCAGGTTGAAGACCACTGGTATAGGAAGTTATACTCACGTGTCCCCGCCGTTCCGGACCCGTCACCGCTGCCCTGGATGTCGCCCTCCATCGCTGTCGCCGCGTCCCCGGGGTGTCCCCGTCGCTCCGGAACGTCTCTGCTGCCGGGTATCCTCGCTCTCCGTCGTCGCCATCACGTCGCTATGCACGCCGCTCCTATTGGATGACGGGATGGCGTGTGCGATGACGTGATGACGACGAAGGAGAGCGCCGGCCAGGCAGAAGATCCCGGCACGGAGCAGACACCGAGGAGGCAGGTAGGGTCCGTCCCGGTGTCCTGTAAGCTGTTCGGGACGCCGCAATTTCACTGCAGCGGTCCCGAACAGCCCGACTGAGCAGCCGGGTTAGTGTCACTTTCGCTTCAGACGCGGCGGACAGCTTTGATTGCCGCATCTGAAGGGTTAATACAGGGCATCACCGCGATCGGTGATGTCCTGTATTAGCCACGGGTCCCGGCCGTTGATGGCCACAGGGACCGCCGCGATAGGACAGGGTTTTAATGTGTATTTGCCGTATAAGACGCACCAACTGCCCCCCCACCCCCCCAGTTTTGGGGAAGAAAAAGTGTGTCTTGTACGGCAACAAAATACGGTAAGTATTGTTGCTGCCATTACTGGTTGCACAACAAGCCTTCATATTGCCTTGCACTGCCATGACAACAGATATGTGAACCACTTCACCAAATATCCAAACCACTCCACCGCCAATGTGTTACAAAACAGCCATTTAGATGCCTCTGTCAACTTTGTCTCTAAAGGGGTAATAGCTGAAAACAACCAGCACCCCAAGTCCAATTCAAAAGGAACAGGACATATAAAGGAAGAACTTACACTTATCCTCCCTTATGGATTCATTTCTGACTTTGGCTCAAAAACCGCAGCGGCAGTATTCCAAAAACTGCCAGTAAAAAAAAAAAAACAAGTAGAAACTTAGCCTAAGGCTCAAACACACTGACTCAATTCAGCAAGGAATTTCCTTAGCTAATCTGTTCGACCAAAAACAGTGCAATTGAGAAATAACATTTATCCTGCAAAATACAATGAAAGGAAAGGAAAAATACTATTTATTTATTTAATATTATTATTACTATTGTTTCTTTATTTAAATATTTATTTATTTAAATAGTATATTTAGTAGTACAGTGACCCACGACCTACGATGACCCCGACATACGATCATTTCAGCATACGATCACTCTCAGAGGCCATCGCATGTTGAAGGCAGCATCAACATATGATGCTTTTGTATGTTGGGGCCATCGCATAAACGGCTATCCGGCAGTGCAGACTGCTTCAGCTACCACCGGATAGCCGTTTACGGTGCCCCGTGTTCACCGGTGATGGTCTCTTACCTGTCCTCGGGGCTCCGAAGTGTCCTCTTCGGGATCCCTTGCATCGCCGGCGCTCTCCTTCTTCGTCATCACGTCGCCGCACACGCCGTCCCGTCATCCAATAGGAGCAGCATGCGTAGTGACGTGATGGCGGCGACAGAGAGCTAGGATCCTGGGGAGCCAGAGACGTCCGGAGTGTCGGGGACACCCCGGGGACACTGCAACAGTGATGGAGGGCGACATCCAGGCCAGCGGTGATGGTCCGGAGCGGCGGGGACAGGTGAGTATAACTTCCTATTCTTTCCATTGCACGGATCCCTCAACATACGATGGTTTCAACAAATGATGGTTCATTTGGAACAGATTACAATTGTATGTTGAGGGACCACTGTATATATTTAATAGTATATTTAATGTCTTCATTTTCTTTAACCACTACATTACTAGCAATGATCAAGCCCAAATAGGCTTGGTCATTGCTGGTAATGTAGTGGTTAAAGAAAATGAAAAAAAAAAATAAAAATAATAATAATAATAATAATAATAATAATAATTTCCCCCTGAGGTCAGGACAATCCTGAGTCCTAAAAAGCATCAGGATGGAATCTTCGAAATTTCTCGAAATCTGGGACTTATAACTTAATGAAGTGGCTTATTCTGCTACAAAATGTGTTATATCCTTGTATGTGCTGAGTGAAAAGTGTTATTAATACTAGATCAGTATATTCCCGAAAGTTGCCTAGGTCAGGCTGTTTGCTACACTGAGGGGAATGTATCAAACCATTAAAACTATTTATTTATTTATTTTTTGCCTAAATTTGTCACTAGTGATGAGCGGCATATGCCATATTCAAATTTGCTATATTTTGCGAATATATGGACGAATATTTGCAAAATTTGCATGATCGATATATTTGCGGTTATTTTCGCATGTGCGTATGCAGATAACTATCTACCTATCTATCTATATTATCTATCTCATATCTATCTATCTATCCATCTATCTCTCTCCTAATATTCTTTTGTGACTATATTCTGGAATATGACGATATTCTCATATTTGCAAAAATTTGCTCTCCAGTCTAATACAGTAAATAGTATAGGAGCCTTCTTTAGACCACAAGCTGGAAGCCGGGAGGGATGAGATCACTGTGATGTGTTCTACGGGGAAAAAAAAAAATATATGAATATTCGTAATTGCTAATATATTGTGCTATATTTGCTTTATTCGCAAAAAATGTGAAATTTGAAATACATATTTGAATTGCAAATATTTGCGCCTAACAATATTTGTCACGTGAAAAGTTTCAGGCTGGCCGACATGTCATTTAGAACGTTTACATTTCATTACCATGAAGTGTTCTTATTAAAGGGGACTTTACAGTATGTACGTTCACATTATGGAATTTCCAAGCAGAATCTGAAATTGTTTTCAATGGGACCCTGTCGCACCATCCACCCTGCTCAATTTTTGCAGCAGAATTTTTTCAAATTTTCGGATAATCAAATTCTGGAAAGGATGTTCACATATTCATTGCTATGGTGGAATCTGCCCAGATATGCATTGCCCTCCATGGTGACAGTGCTCACTAGCACTGACTGAATTAGTCATGTCTGCATAGTCGTGCATGGGATTTCTTTCACCTCCTTTTTGTTGCTCATTTGGTTTTATTAATATGTCAAAAACTGAGAAATACACAGGGATTGAGAATTAAACAGAGATAAATGCAGTTTCAATCTGCACTAGGTGTAGTGCTCCCTGCAGACTGAAAATGAATCATGTAATTTATTCCATCTTTATGTGCAAAAAAGTAACACATGTTTTTCTATACACATGTTGATTCCCTTTGTGTGTGTGTATTGGAACTAAACCAAAAAAGGGAGGAAAAAAAAAACTAAGTGGACATAATGTCACCAAACTCCAAAAATTAACAAAATTATTGGCACCTTTCAATATTGTGGAAAAATAAGATTGTTTCAAGCATGTGATGCTCCTTTAAACTCACCTTGGGCAAGTAACAGGTGTGTGCAATATAAAAATCCCACCTGAAAGCAGATAAAAAGGAGAGAAGTTCACTTAGTCTTTGCATTGTGTGTCTGTGTGTTCCACAGTAAGCATGGACAACAGAAAGAGGAGAAGAGAACTGTCTGAGGACTTGAAAACCAAAATTGTGGAAAAAATATTAACAATCTTAAGGTTACAAGGTCATCTCCAGAGACCTAGATTTGCCTTTCTCCACAGTGCGAGACATTATCAAGAAGTTTGCAACCCATGGAATTGTAGCTAATCTCCTTGCGTGTGGACGGAAGAGAAAAATTTATGAAAGGTGTCAATACAGGATAGTCCGGATGGTGGATAAGCAGCCCCAAACAAGTTCCAAAGATATTCAAGCTGTCCTGCAGGCTCAGGGAGCATCAGTGTCAGCGCAAACTATCCGTCAACATTTAAATTAAATGAAATGCTATGGCAGGAGACCAAGGAGGACCCCACTATGGAGGAGACCCAGGAGGACCCCACTATGGAGGAGACCCAGGAGGGCCCCACTATGGAGGAGACCCAGGAGGGCCCCACTATGGAGGAGATCCAGCAGGACCCCACTATGGAGGAGACCCAGCAGGACCCCACTATGGAGGAGACCCAGGAGGACCCCACTGCTGACACAGAAACATAAAAAAGCAAGACTACATTTTACCAAAATGAACTTGAGTAACCAAAATCCTTCTGGGAAAACGTCTTGTGGACAGATGAGACCAAGATAGAGCTTTTTGGTAAAGCACATCATTCTACTGTTTACAAAAAACAAATTGAGGCCTACAAAGAAAAGAGCACAGGACCTACAGTGAAATATGGTGGAGGTCAATTATGTTTTCGGGGTGTTTTGCTGCCTTTTCGGGGGGGGGGGGGGTTTGCTGGGGGCCTTGAATGTGTACAAGACATCATGAAATCTGAGGATTACCAACGGATTTTGGGTCGCACTGTACAGCCCAGTGTCAGAAAGCTGGGTTTGTGTCCGAGATCCAAATCCCACTGAACACCTGTGCAAGATGCCTATGCTGTCATGCCATATTACAAAAAAAAGAACAATTCAACAACCCCACCACAGGTGAAAGTTTCCCCATCAAACATTATCTCACGTGCAAATCCAGCTTTGTCATCTATGTCATCACATGCATCTGTGTCGGCAGGACCACTCAGGAACAACACTTCCAACTAAACCAACATAGAAATAATATCAAACGGAAATTCCTTCTAGACAGTCTCTCTAGACATTGTGCTTAAAATCATCCTGACCACCCCCACCCGATTACCATCTGTCCGATCGACCATGTTCCCCATCATATCTCCAACAGAACCCAAACCCTGACAAGAAGAGAGATGTATTGGATATTCAAATTGGGTACTCTTCAGCCACACAGACTTAAAGGGGTTCTCCGGTGCTTAGACATCTTATCCCCTATCCAACGGATAGGGGATAAGATACCTGATTGCGGGAGTCCCACCGCTGGGGACCCCCGGGATCTTGCACGCAGCACCCCGTTTATAATCAGTCCCCGTTTATAATCACGCCCCCTCCCGTCGGCTTGCATTGAGGGGCGGAGCGTGATGTCACAAGGGGGCGGAGGCATGACGTCACACGCCGCCGGCCCTGTGGTCGCCGGTAATCAGACTCGGAGCGAACACACTTCGGGGACTGATTATAAACGGGGTGCTGCGTGCAAGATCCCGGGGGTCCCCAGCGGCGGGACTCCCGCGATCAGGCATCTTATCCCCTATCCTTTGGATAGGGGAAAAGATGTCTAAGCACCAGAAAACCCCTTTAACAAAGCCACTCATCTAATCCCTCCCCCCTGTCCTCCTACACCCAACCCCCTACTCCCACCACAACATCAGCCATAATCTAATACCCACATCTTTCTCAAAAAATCCCTGACTACCCGTGCTCCACCTGTTCAATTCCTACACTCCCACACCATGATCAGCGATATTTGCTATGTGTG
>NW_026610399.1:92500-149000 GCF_029499605.1 Hyla sarda
TGAGGAAGAACTCCACTGCCTCCAGCCCCTTATCATGGGGGATGGAGGAGTACAGAGCCTCAACATCCAGGGCGGCTAACAGCACCCCCTCTTCTAATTTTACATCCTCGAGTCTTTTTAATACGTCGGTTGTGTCGCGGACATATGAAGGCAGCGCGTACACGAACGGGCGTAATACACTGTCCACATACTGGCTTGCACCTTCTGTTATGTTCCCAATTCCCGATACTATGGGTCTCCCCCGTAACAGGGGGGTATCCCTTGTGGATTTTAGGGACTGAATAAAAACACACAGTTTTTGGTGTGATAGGTTTGATATAATCAAATTCTACTTTGCTCAGGAGGTTTAAACTTCGCCCCTCTTCCAAAATGCACATAAGATCCCCTAAAAATTCTCTAGTTGGATCTATTTTAAGTTTTTTGTAGCAGTCTTTATTATTTATGATTTCAAGACACATCTTCTTATATTCCTCCCTGGTCATCAAGACAATGTTTCCTCCTTTGTCAGAGGGTTTGATGACCAGGGAGGAATCATCTGCCAATGTTTTTAATGCTTGCCTCTCAGCCCAGGTGAGGTTTTGGTCTTTAATTGTTTTCTGCTCTAACATTTTTAATTCTTTTGTAACCAATCCTACAAATATATCAATATTAGAATAGTCTCCTACTGGGGGTGGTTTTTTACTTTTTTTATTTAATTGTGTAAATGGGCCTTCCCCTTCTATTCCCTCACTATTTTCCCTAGAGAGACTGTCCAGGTCCCTAAAGAGTGACAGGTCTTCCTGATCAATTCCCAAATCATGCCCCAATCTCATATCTTTTATATGGAAGTATTTTCGCCATTTGAGCTTTCTGGCATAAAGACTTACATCTCTGGCCCATGAAAATGAACTAAACTTGACTGTGGGTACATATGACAGTCCTCTTGCCAGGAGGTTCATCTCTGCTCGACTCAGTATTTTTGGGGTTAGATTGATAATTTGTAATTCAGCTTCATTAATTTGAGTGGGTTGTGTTTCTTGTATTTTTTGGGTGCACTCCTGAGCAGGTAATTGTTCATGCTCGGGGTTTTCTCTAAAAAACCTCCCCTTCTTCTGGAGCCCCTGGGTCTGCCTTTTCCTGATCCCCTGCCCCTGTTATTCCCTCTGTAATTATAATTGTAGCTATGATATCCTCCCGTCTTCTCAGATTCACTTTCTTCACACTCTGATGAGGATATATCTGTTTCCTGAGATGCTACTTGTGTCTGTTTTAGAATGTCATATTCCTGCTTGTTTTTAAAGTCCTGTAAATCTCTTTTAAATTGTAGATGTTTCCTTTCTTTTAAAAATGCCACAAATTTCGAAATAGTTTCTTCCAATATCTGCTCTTTTTTTGGGAAGGTTGGATCTGTTTTAAATGTATTGATCTGTTCTTTGGCTTTATTGAGGTTAATCGTTACAGTCTCTAGTTGGATCCTCTCCTCTTCTAGCAGAATCTGCATTAATTTTAGTGAGCTCTCTGTTGCTTCCTTTTCCCACCGTTCTTTCACATGTGGAGTCTGAATTCTTGGTGAGGGTACTAGGGGAATCCGGAGACCCCTTGGGACTATTTTATGTTGTAAATAATTTTCCAAACTGTAAATTTCCCAGTTAGATCTCACATGGTCTTTGTACAGCTTAGTTACATTTTTAAAGGCAGATTTTATTGAGATGGTCTGGCTGCAAAAACTGACTTCCTTTTCTGAGAACACGTCTTGTATGTCTTCTAGCCACCTTTTGTTGTCCACTTTACCAGATAATAATTTAGCCATTCCCTTATTACAAAAAAAGGGGGGGGGGGGATTTTATAATATCACTGATCGGTTTGCCCGTTATTTTAAGTTTGGAGGTCTCCCAGGCTTTAATATAGACTGACGAACAGGGAACCCTTCAAAATTGCTTTTATTATTAAAATTATGAACACTTGTCGGGTGTATATATTTTGTAGATCGCACCTTAGCTGCCTTCTTCTAGCCTTAAACGTAATAACTGTAAAGAGACATGTATCTTGCTTCTGTCTTCTTATTGTATAATGTCAGGCAGTGTTCAGACTGTGCGTATATCGTGCGTTTTGTTGCTGTGCACAGTTTAATTGCAAAAGTGGCTATGTGCAAAATATCTTCTT
Organism: Hyla sarda; assembly: GCF_029499605.1. Lineage (NCBI taxonomy): Eukaryota > Metazoa > Chordata > Amphibia > Anura > Hylidae > Hyla > Hyla sarda. The sequence continues at coordinate 94,643 of NW_026610399.1, forward strand.
AACTTTGGCAATCAGTGTATCCATTAGTGTAGTGCTTATTTTGGTGAGTACATTGCGTATACTGTCCTCATTTACTCATAGCATTGAAATGTTATTGCACTGTCCACAGTCTCTTATTGCACTATTAATTATTGCACATGCCACTTAGCTTTTTTTTTTTTCTTCCTTTAGGAGATAAGGTGCGTCTTTTATATCCTTGGAGCTTGAGTGTGCGTATTAAGCCGATCCTATGCCGATCCTACCCGTTTCCTCTGTGCGATTCCTCAGGGACCTTGTTGCGGCTTTTCAAATCTTGGCTTGCATCCTTTTGTGTAAGCGGCTCCTTTCATGTGTGCGGCTCTGATGCCGGCCGTACTCCATTTGATTTTCCCGCCGTGCTTTATACTCAATAACTCCTCCTTCGCTCCGCCTATTACTCTGGTCCGCCAATCTCCAGCTTGCGCATAGAACCTGAGGCAAGCATTAAAAACATTGGCAGATGATTCCTCCCTGGTCATCAAACCCTCTGACAAAGGAGGAAACATTGTCTTGATGACCAGGGAGGAATATAAGAAGATGTGTCTTGAAATCATAAATAATAAAGACTGCTACAAAAAACTTAAAATAGATCCAACTAGAGAATTTTTAGGGGATCTTATGTGCATTTTGGAAGAGGGGCGAAGTTTAAACCTCCTGAGCAAAGTAGAATTTGATTATATCAAACCTATCACACCAAAAACTGCGTGTTTTTATTCAGTCCCTAAAATCCACAAGGGGTACCCCCCGTTACGGGGGAGACCCATAGTATCGGGAATTGGGAACATAACAGAAGGTGCAAGCCAGTATGTGGACAGTGTATTACGCCCGTTCGTGTACGCGCTGCCTTCATATGTCCGCGACACAACCGACGTATTAAAAAGACTCGAGGATGTAAAATTAGAAGAGGGGGTGCTGTTAGCCGCCCTGGATGTTGAGGCTCTGTACTCCTCCATCCCCCATGATAAGGGGCTGGAGGCAGTGGAGTTCTTCCTCAAATCAAGGGGGAATCAATATGTCCCTCATAACAAATTGGTAATGGCACTATTGAAATTTGTTCTAACAAAGAATTATTTTCAATTTGAAGGAGAGTCCTTCCACCAAAGCCGAGGTACAGCGATGGGGAGCCCCTGCGCCCCCAGTTACGCAAACCTGTACCTCGGCTGGTGGGAGGACCAAGTGGTCTTTAGTGACAGGATGTCGTCATGGACTAGCCACATAATATTGTGGCTTAGATTCATTGACGACATCTTGATCATTTGGTCATCCACAAAAGAAAAATTTGAGACCTCTGTGAGGGAACTCAATGTTAATCAGTTAGGACTTAGGTTCACGAGTTCCATCAGTTCTGAAAGTATGGTATTCCTAGATCTAAAAATTTGGGTTACAGAAGACAGAAATGTACAAACTACTGTGTTCCGTAAAGAAACAGCCACAAATTCCCTGCTTCGGTGGGACAGCTGTCACCCGCGCCCACTGAAGCAGGGAATCCCAACGTGCCAGTACCTCCGTATTAGGAGAAATTGTTCCACCCTGGATGAATTTATAAGTAAAGCAGGTGAGCTTCGCACCAGACTCAGGAATAGGGGATACCCCAACAAAATAATAAAAAGAGCTTATCATAGAGCACTGAAAGCAAATAGGTCTTCACTTCTGACCCCAAAGAAAAAAGACAGTAAAGAAGGAAAAGAAATATCCAGAATAATAGGGGTATACGATGACAAAGCTAAAGAGATAAAACAAATCCTCAGCAAATATTGGGGCATATTAAGGCTAGATGATACTTTAAAAGAACTGATCCCTAGTGAACCACAAATCACATACAAAAGAGGATGTAATCTAAAGGACAAACTGGTCCATAGCAACTTTGAGAGAATCCCCAGAGAGGGATGGCTTACATCGAAACCAAACGGAACATTCCAATGTGGTAAATGTACAATGTGCTGATATATTAAAAAAGGAAGTAAATTTAGTAGTGCAGTAACAAAAAAGGAATATCAGATCAAACACTTCGCTAATTGCGAAACAAAAGGAGTAATTTACCTCCTAACCTGCACATGTCCACTAAATTATGTGGGCAAAACTTTTAGAAACTTCAGACGAAGGCTTCAAGAACATGTAGGGGATATAGTACACATGCGAGACACCCCGGTAGCAAACCACTTTGCCTCCCATCACCAAAGTGATGTACAAGGTCTACAGGCACAGATCATTGAAGTTATACCCTCACCAAATAGAGGAGGAGATTGGGATAACATGCTCCTTCAAAGAGAAGCCTTCTGGACCTTCACTTTGGAAGCAGTAAAACCGGAGGGTTTAAATGACTTTATATCCTACGCGTGTTTCATCAAATAATATAACCTACAGCTGTTTACAAAAATATCAGAAAAACAACATCAAAAAAACTGAATATAACAGTAGTCAACATAACATCTATAAATATACGACAAAAACAAATAATACGAGTAACGGAAACATAAGAACACGCAATCCAGTAATAAAAGAGTTAAAATACAGCTGGTACGCAAGAAAAGCTACCTGTCCACTGACTGTCCAGAGCTCAGAACGAGGGCTGAACAGCACACCTGAGTATAGAAGACACTCCCCTCCCAGCCATACCTGTGAGAGTCCAGCCACGGCAATAGAGAGCGCAGGTTCTATCCGCAAGCTGGAGATTGGCGGACCAGAGTAATAGGCGGAGCGAAGGAGGAGTTATTGAGTATAAAGCACGGCGGGAAAATCAAATGGAGTACGGCCGGCATCAGAGCCGCACACATGAAAGGAGCCGCTTACACAAAAGGATGCAAGCCAAGATTTGAAAAGCCGCAACAAGGTCCCTGAGGAATCGCACAGAGGAAACGCATAGGATCGGCATAGGATCGGCTTAATACGCACACTCAAGCTCCAAGGATATAAAAGACGCACCTTATCTCCTAAAGGAAGGGAAAAAAAAAAAAAAAGCTAAGTGGCATGTGCAATAATTAATAGTGCAATAAGAGACTGTGGACAGTGCAATAACATTTCAATGCTATGAGTAAATGAGGACAGTATACGCAATGTACTCACCAAAATAAGCACTACACTAATGGATACACTGATTGCCAAAGTTAAGAAGATATTTTGCACATAGCCACTTTTGCAATTAAACTGTGCACAGCAACAAAACGCACGATATACGCACAGTCTGAACACTGCCTGACATTATACAATAAGAAGACAGAAGCAAGATACATGTCTCTTTACAGTAATTACGTTTAAGGCTAGAAGAAGGCAGCTAAGGTGCGATCTACTAAAAATATATACACCCGACAAGTGTTCATAATTTTAATAATAAAAGCAATTTTGAAGGGTTCCCTGTTCGTCAGTCTATATTAAAGCCTGGGAGACCTCCAAACTTAAAATAACGGGCAAACCGATCAGTGATATTATATATATATATATATATATATATATATATATATATATATATATATATATATATATATATATATATATATATATATACATATATATAAGGTTTTGCCTGGAATACCCCTTTAAGTTAAGGGTGCCAATAATCTTATCCAGCCCATTTGGTGTGAGATTATGTACCATTCGCTTTTTTTCCCTCCCTTTTTTTACTTTGTTCTTATACACACAAAGGGAATAAACATGTGTATAGCAAAACATGTGTTACTGCAATCCTTTTCTGTGAGAAATACTTCATTTTCTAGAAAAATGTCAGGGGTGCCAACATTTACGGCCATGACTATATATATATATATATATATATATATATATATATATATATATATATATATATATATATGGTGTCCCGGTACCGGATTGCATCCGTTACCTTGTAGTGAGGTCCCCAAAGTCAGAGTCCCTAGATACCAGTGGGGTCTTCATCAATAGTTAGCCCCTTGTCACCCATTTAATAGTTAAAATTATTCAAATTCAATGTGTAAATATGTAAATAAGGTGTACTTACCTAGTTGTGACGTCGCAGGACCTGCGGGTCTTGTGATGCGTTCCAAAACTCTATGGTTTTCTGGTTCAAGGACCTTTGGAGTAAGTCAGGTGATTGCCCACCATGTATTGTAACGGTGAGTGACAGCTGACACGGACCAATCCAATCCCATATAAGGGAGCGGCGGCCATTAATCTCTCTCTTTCCTTGTGGGCTGCTGATAGAGGAGGATCAACATAAACATGTTTAAAATTTAATAGAAAAAACAGCCACTAGGTGGCTCTTTTCTGTTCTCTGCTGTCATTAATCCAGTGAGTTTTGTCTCCTGCTAGTAATGACAGGAGAACAAACTCAGGAAGTGCTTCTCTGCACTGAGCTTGATTGACAGCTGCACAGAGCCTCACTGAAACATGCACATAGCTTGAGGGCTTCTATTCATCAAAGCACAGCAACAATGTGAGGGCAGAAGTGGTCCCCCAGCAGGCTTCAGTGATTTCAGGTAAGGTAAGATGTAAGGTGTGAGGTAAGATACACAGGAATGTTAGGAGTAGTTAGGGAACATAGCATGAGTTAGTTTAGAAAAGTTTATTTGATGACAGGTACTTTTTAATAAATTATAATGCTTTAACCCCTTCCCTCTATGGGACATATGCATACGTCCAAGTATCCAACACATTTGCACATTTGGACATATGCATATGTCCTAGCAATCTCCGACACTGCTGCGGGCAGCGCCAGAGATTGGCGACGGGACCCGGCTGTTAATCTCAGCCGGAGTCCTGCCGCAGCTGCCGGAGCCGTGATCGCGCCGGTCCTGACAGCATTAACCCCCTAGATGCAGTGATCAATTCTGATCACTGCATCTATGGTGTTGACAGGGGGAGCACTCTCCCGCTGTTCACCAACAGGGGTGCCGCAATACGATCGCAGGTCGCCGTTGGTTGCTATGGCAGCAGGAGGTCAGATCATGACCTCCTGTCTGCCTGCTACGGAAGCCTGTGAGATCCAGCTACAGGCTGGATCGCACAGGCTGTAGTGTGTGCAGCTCATTAGATCATACTGTGCTGAAGTACAAATGTATTGCAGCATAGTATAACCTGTAAAAAGTGTAAAAAATAAAATAAAAAGTTCTTCAATAAAAGTATGAAGTGTAGAAATAAAATAAAAAAATGCCCCTTTCCCAATAAAAGCCCTGTATTATCACCAAAAAAGATCAAAAACACAAATCATATACATATTAGGTATTGCCACATCCGTAATGACATGTACTATAAAATTATAATGTAAAATATCTTGCACGGTTAACACCGTAAAAAAGCGACAAATTCACCAATTTTGGTACAAATAGCGGAATAAAAAAGATCAAAAGGTAGCACATATTGCAAAAATGATACCAATAAAAAGTACAACTCATCCCGCAAAAAATAAGCCCTTACTAAATGGCGTCAGACAAAAAATGTAAAAAAAAAAGTTACGGCTCTTGGAAAATGAATGGCAGAAAAAAAAAATTTGCTCAGAAAAGGAAAAAGAACATAGAAAGCAACATAAAATGGGTATCACCATGATCATACTCACCCACAGAATATATTTAATATCACTTTTACCACACAGTGTACACCATAAAAAAAAATCCAGTTTTTCACAATATTTTGAAGTTTTTCACAAAAATGCTGCATTTGTCAACAAAAATGCACCAGTTATATAAAGTACAATATGTCACGAAAAAACAATCTCAGAATCGCTCTGCTCAGAAAAAGTGTTCTAAAGTTATTACCATTTAAAGAGATACATGTCAAATAAAATAAAAAAAAAAAAGAGCCTGGCCATCAGGTCCCCCTGTGTCCTCATCCCCTCCATCATGTCCCCCTGTGTCCTCATCCCCTCCGTCATGTCCCCCTGTGTCCTCTTCACCTCCATCATGTCCCCCTGTATCCTCATCACCTCTATCATCTCCCCCTGTGTCATCATCTCCATCATCTCCCCCTGTGTCCTCATCACCACCATCATGTCCCCCTGTGTCCTCATCACCACCATCATGTCCCCCTGTGTCCTCATCACCACCATCATGTCCCCCTGTGTCCTCATCACCTCCATCATGTCATGTGTCCTCATCACCTCCATCATCTCCCCCTGTGTCCTCATCACCTCCATCATGTCCCCGTGTGCTCATCATCTCCATCATGTCCCCCTGTGTCCTCATCACCTCCATCATGTCCTCCAGTGTCCTCATCACCTCCATCATGTCCCCCTGTATCCTCATCACCTCCCTCATGTCCCCGTGTCCTCATCACCTCCATCATGTCCCCCTGTGTCCTCATCACCTTCATCATGTCCCCCTGTATCCTCATCACCTTCATCATGTCCCCGTTTCCTCATCACCTCCATCATGTCCCATTGTGTCCTCATCACCACCATCATGTCCCCTGTGTCCTCATCACCTCCATCATGTCCTCCTGTGTCCTCATCACCTCCATCATGTCCCCCTTGTGTCCTTATCACCTCCATCATGTCCATCTGTGTCCTCATCACCCCATCAGGTCCCCGTGTCCTCATCACCTCCATCATGTCCATCTGTATCCTCATCACCCCATCAGGTCCCCGTGTCCTCATCACCTCCATCATGTCCATCTGTATCCTCATCACCCCATCAGATCCCCGTGTCCTCATCACCACCATCATGTCCCCCTGTCTCCTCATCACCTCCATCATGTCCCCCTGTGTCCTCATCACCTCCATCATGTCCCCCTGTGTCCTCATCACCTCCATCATGTCCCCCCGTGTCCTCATCACCTCCATCATGTCCCCCTGTGTCCTCATCACCTCCATCATGTCCCCCTGTGTCCTCATCACCTCTATCATGTCCCCCTGTGTCCTCATCACCTCCATCATGTCCCCCTATGTCCTGTACAGTTGCCATCAGTTGTGTAGCATCCGGCAACAATTGTTTATGCACACCGACGGGAACACAGTAAGCTGTGTTCCCCTGTACATTGCTGTCCAGCGTGTTCAACCATTCGGCGCCCAAACTGAGATGCCAGATGATTATGAAATGTCCCATTCAAATGAATGGCATCAGTTCTAGCATTAGTTTCCCTATGGTGCACGCCAGAGGGGAACACTGCTGGACAACTACTATATGTGAATCAGGCCTTACACAGCTCCGCTATGTGCCTCATCTTTCTAAATAGTTTGTCATTTTTTATCTCCAGCTTCTGGATGACATCAGACAGTGACAGCTGCTCCTCCGGCCTGGAGACCTCGCTCACGACCCTCTTCTCTAAGTCGTCCACCCATCTTCTGATGTTACTGTTCTCTAACTGCATGCCCCTTGTAAGTTATGTCTGCCACCACTAGAGGACACTCATTGTTAATATTAAGATAAAAAAAAAAAGAAAAAAATAATATATATATATATATATATATATATATATATATATATATATATATATACTCTCTCCAAAGGAAACAGCAACAATCGCCAGGTCCAGTATAGTAGCAAACTGATATTTATTGCATCAATAACAGCAACGTTTCGGCTAAAAGTGAGCCTTTCTCAAGCATAGTGCAAATGACAATGAGTCAAACTTATATATGTAGTGAAGGAACATGATTGGTGACAATACAGGTGCATTACATTAATCATTAGACATTGTGTCCACCCTCAACCCATGATTGGGTAGATGGGCGGTCATGTGATTTCAAATCTGTCAAAATGTCAATAACAGACTTAAACTCTATAAATATTAATATTATTACTTCCCCACATGGAGCGATGGAGTCCGCAGGGATCAGCAATTCTTCTCCAACCTTCCGATTGTTGATTGTTTGTGACCGTTCCCGTGCATCTGAGCCGCCGTCTCTACGCTCCTCCGTTTGTTTACAAACGGAGGAGCGTAGAGATGGCGGCTCAGATGCACGGGAACGGTCACAAACAATCAACAATCGGAAGGTTGGAGAAGAATTGCTGATCCCTGCGGACTCCATTGCACTATGCTTGAGAAAGGCTCACTTTTAACCGAAACGTTGCTGTTATTGATGCAATAAATATCAGTTTGCTACTATACTGGACCTGGCGATTGTTGCTGTTTCCTTTGGAGAGAGTGTGAAGTGTACCCGCCTTTGGCGTTCGGGTGGATTACGGGCACATCCCCAGTGGTCATCCAGTGCTGGCTCCCTTTGTGTTTTTATATAAATATATATATATATATATATATATATATATATATATATATATATATATTACAGTGGTCCCTCAAGTTACAATATTAATTGGTTCCAGGACGACCATTGTATGTTGAAACCATTGTATTTTGAGACCATAACTCTATGGGAACCTGGTAATTGGTTCTAAAGGTAACAAAATGTCATCCAAAAAATAGGAAAAAGTGAGGATTAAAGAAAAATAAGTAGATAACTAATATAGATAAAGCAAATCCTTACATATAAAAGTAAGAAAGATCTGCTGGGAGCTGTAAATCACTGTATGTCAGCATTTCCCAAGCGGGGATCCTCCAGCTGTTGCAAAACTACAACTCCCAGCATGCCCGGACAGCCTTCGGCTGTCCGGGCATGCTGGGAGTTGTAGTTTTCCAACAGCTGGGGACACCCTGCTTGAGAAACACTGGTCTATGTAGAGGACAGGAGCTTCTTCAGGGTCCTGTACAGTACACGCAATGTCCTAAAAAAGTAACATGGAGTCGCCCTCATCTGGTGTCCAAAGGAGCAGCTAACCCTGGAACAGGTAAAGAGTAGTACAGAACAATACCTCCCTGTACTGTAGGGGGCGCTACCAGACACCAATCAGTGCATACACTTCAGTAATAAAGGTAAAGAGTACAGAACATGTAATGCCTCCCTGTACTGTAGGGGGCACAACCAGACACCAGTCAGTGCATACACTTCAGTAATACAGGGGTTTTACCAATGAATGCCCATTTTGATTGGTCAGTTCTTCCAGTGATTGACCCGTTTCACAGATCTGGACTAGCTGTACATTGTATGTTGAGTCTGGTTTCAACTTACGATGGTCAAGAAAAGACAATTGTATGTTGAAACTATTGTATGTTGAGGCCATTGTAAGTTGAGGGATCACTGTATATATATATATATATATATATGGGTAGAAACTTTCCTTTTGGGGAGTAGTCTGGCTTGGAATAAATCCCGATTAAGTTTTCATATTCCTTAACAGGAGCTAAGCTGATACCAGGGAACACTACCTGAATAAGGTGGTGTAATGGGCTGCTTTGCATATTCCCCTACCCAGAATGCCCGCGGAGTGCAAAATGGCCTAATGAAGCTCCGTCATACCAGGAGTGGTAATATATATATATATATATATATATATATATATATATACCGTATTTATCGGCGTATAACATGCAGTTTTTCGGCAAAAATTTTTAGCCTAATGTCTATGTGCGTGTTATACGCCGATACACCCCCAGGGAAAGGCAGGGGGAGAGAGGCTGTCGCTGCCGGCTTCTCTCCCTCTGCCTTTCGTGGGGTCTAGAGCCCTGCTGCCGGCCCTTCTCCCCCTGGTTATCGGCGCTGCTGCCCGTTCTGTCCCCCTGACTATCGGTGCCGGCGCCCCATTGCCGGTACCGATAGCCAGGGGGAGATAAGCGGCGCAGACAGACAGGGGGAGAGAAGGGGCAGTGGCACCCATTGCCGGCGCCGCTGCCCCGTTGCCTCCCCCCATCCCCGGTTGCATAATTACCTGTTGCCGGGGTCGGGTCAGCGCTGCTTCAGGCCTCCGGTGTGCGTCCCCTGCGTCGTTGCTTTGCGCTGCACGGTGCGGCGCATGACGTCAGTGGCTCCACCTTTGGAAAAATATCTAAAATCCTGTTATCACACTCTCGTTATGGGGTGTTAAAGGGGTACTCCGCCCCTAGACATCTTATCCCCTATACAAAGGATAGGGGATAAGATGTCAGATCGCCGGGGTCCCGCTGCTGCAGCACCCCTCTATCATTACTGCGCAGAGCGAGATCGCTCTGCACGTAATGACGGGCAATACAGGGGCCGGAGCATCGTTACATCACGGCTCCGCCCCTTGTGACGTCACAGCCCACCCCCGTCAATACAAGTCTATGGGAGGGGGCGTGGCGGTCGTCACGCCTACTGCCATAGACTTGCATTAAGGGGACGGGCCATGATGTCATGAGGGGCGGAGCCCTGACGTCACGCTGCTCCGGCCCCTGTATCGCCCGTCATTACGCACAAAGCGAACTCGCTCAGCGCAGTAATGATGGCGGGGTGCTGCAGCAGCGATCCCCAGGGTCCCCAGCAGCGGGACCGCGGCGATCTAACATCTTATCCCCTATCCTTTGGATAGGGGATAAGATGCCAGGGGCGGAGTACCCCTTTAAGGCTAAAATAATAGGGGGACCTTGAATTTTGTTTATTTTAGCACAAACCACAAAAAAGAAAATTGTCTTTAGGAAGAAGTGCTTAACAAATAATAATACATATTGATGTAAAAAGAAGAAAAAAATAAGAAATATACACTCCCTACAACTCCCGAGTACCCCTGTTATATCATATCACATAATATAGAAGACACTAACACAATAGACAGGAAAGAAACTACCAGGAGCCTTGGACTTCAACACCAGATAAGCAGAGAATTTATTGTGTCCATTAATTATTAACCACACGTGTGGCATCAGACGTTCACAGGAAACCAGAAATGATACACAATATACCCCTGTAAGGTCGCTGCTGCCAACTCTCCAAAAATATCGGGAATATTTCACCATCAGAATAACATTTTATTTGGTAGATAACTGGTGCAAGGCTTCATATTCTGCTCTGCCGAGGCTCGATTGCCATCACAATGATAGTACATTCATTAACTCTTTAACAACAGACACTTGGTTGTGTTCTGATAAATTAAACAGTATAAAAGACGGATAACAGTTTATAAGCAAGAGAAATGACACCTTCTGTAGATGAGAATCCCGGCTCGTCTGTATACGAAAACATCATCTATTTAGCAGAGAACATTTTGTACGTAATGAAAAGTCCTGTTTATAATCTGGTTACATTTTCACAGATTACCGTATATACTCGAGTATAAGCCGACCCAAATATAAGCCGAGGCCCCTAATTTTACCCCAAAAAACCCAGGAAAAGTTATTTAATCGACTATAAGCCTAGGGTGGGAAATACATCATCCCCCCATGTCATCATCCAGACCCCGTCATCATCACCGCCTGTCAATCCCTTCATCAGTGGTATTCAACCTGCATACCTCCAGATGTTGCAAAACTACAACTCCCAGCATGCCCGGACAGCCATCGGCTGTCCGGGCATGCTGGGTGTTGTAGTTTTGAAACCTCTGGAGGTCCGCAGGTTGAAGACTACTGCAGCCTTCGTTATCATCCAGCCACCCCCCCCCCCCCTTTTGTTTTGTACTCACCTCCCCCAACGGGAAGTTAGGGCGAGCTGGTCCGGGCCATCTATGCTGCAGGGACCGTCTGGTGGGGATGGTTAGTCGTTGCGGGCTGTCCATTTTCACTGGGGGGGCCTCTTCTCCGCGCTTCTGGCCCGGAATAGTGACGTTGCCTTGACGACGACGCACAGGGATATTGCGCATGAACGTCCCTGTGCGTCGTCGTCAAGGCAACGTCCCTACTCCGGTGCCAGGCCTGAAGCGCTGAGAAGAGGCCGCAACGACTAACCATCCCCACTGGACGGTCCCTGCAGCATAGATGGCCCGGACCAGCTCACCCTAACTTCCCGCTGAGGGGAGGTGAGTACAAAACAAAAGGGGGGGGGGGGGGCTGGATGATGACGAAGGCCGCAGTGATCTTCAACCTGCGGACCTCCAGAGGTTTCAAAAGCAGAACACCCAGTATGCCCGGACAGCCGATGGCTGTCCGGGCATGCTGGGAGTTGTAGTTTTGCAACATCTGGAGGTCAGCAGGTTGAAGACCACTGATGAAGGGATTGACAGGCGGAGAGTTCACTCTAGTATAAGCCGAGGGGGGCGTTTTCAGCACAAAAAATCGTGCTGAAAAACTCGGCTTATACTCGAGTATATACGGTACATCCTTTGTCATTGCTGCCATGAACAGCAAATCTCCTTTCTGCAATTCTGCAGTGACTTTGGGACACATTGAGGGGAATATTCAAAGACTTGTGTAACTATTGCTGTTTTTCTAGCACCAGATTTTCAGGAGTGGGGCATGGCTTTTGAAAAATTGGGGCACGTTTGTCCCATGGGCAAAACAAAAAACATAATTTATACCAGGTTATCTTGGTATTAACCGCAACACTTTTGTGCGCCAGAAAAATGTGAAAATTGGATGATAATAGCTCACAAAGCCTAGCCACGCCCCTTTTAAAAAATGGATCACAGGGTGCTAAATATCTGAATATGTGGCACTAAGAGTGTGCGCCACATTTTAAGCTAATGTGGCACAGCTAAAGCACAAAAAGTGACACTAAATTATCACCCCCCCACCCCCACCCCCTTTGTGTATCTGTACTGAAAGGGATCTTATAACATTTGATTTACACAATACAGTGGGAAGCTGTGTTCTTCTTACACTGCTGCATGTTTTTACATTGCAGAGTAACTTTTTTTAAAATGATTTTTCAGGATAAGCAGTATTTCTGGCCATTGTCAGTTTTCCCAGAAACTCTTATATATTGCATTGCATAGAGGACATTATACAGCAAAAACTTGCAGAGTTGCTGTGAATGCAGTTCTGAGGAGAGATAGCAGAACACTTACCAAAAGCAGCAGCAGCATCACCGTCTCTTTTCCTGCCGCTGCTCCTTCCTCCTTTCCTTTATGAATAGATTTCAATGGACAGCAGCCATGACCTGATCTCTCAGTGATCTATATAATACGCCTCCCCTCAACCTTCTGTGTACAGATTTTACCAGTATATTGAGAATAAGAGATCAGTGCAGGAAGCAGAATGGTAAAGGGAGAGGAGTCTTATAAGTGGAGAAAGAGACACTTTCTGTAAAAAGTGTAAGCTATTTAACTTTTTATTTTTATTTTTTTTATTTTTCAAATATTATTATTACTGTGTGTATTATAGATTTATAGGGGAAAACAGTTACTCTGTAATTAAATAACACAGCATAAAGTAAAAAAAAAAAAAAATGCATAAAGCAATGTCATGTGAAATAACGACTGGTACACTTTTCATAAAAGAGAAAAAAAAAATGAAAACAGGTTAGGCTAGGTTCACACATCCGTTGGTTCCCGTCCTGATATTCACCCTTTCAAGTAAAATAACGGAATATGAAAAAAAAAAAAAAAAAAATGGGTTACCAACTGGTGGAAACAGATTGCAAACGGGTCTAGTAACCCGGTTTTTTTAACGGTTGAAAACTCCTATATTATATCCGTTTGCACCCGTTTTAATCCGTTAATCCTTTAACCCGTTAATTCCTAGTACATGCCACCTCTTCTGAGCATGCTCAGAAGAAAATAGAGGTGAAAAACGGATTGAAATTAACGGGGACAAACGGGTACATTAAAGGGTAACCCATTTGTAACCCGTTTCCCATAGACTTCAATGTTAAAATTAAAAGACCCGTTTTTCACCCGTTATTTTTGATGGACTTTTGGCCATCAAAAATAACGGGTTAGAAACATAACGGGTGCAAACGGGTGATAAAGGACTGTAAAAAAAATCCCATTGAGATCAATGGGATCCGTTTACAGCTCTTTACAACCCGTTTGCAAAATTAGCAAATGGGTTGCATAACGGGCATTTTTTGATGGGAGCAGGAGGCTGTGTGAACGAGCCCTTAGACAGCTTTTAAACTGCCTTTATATTGGACAATTTATCATCCCTCTTTGGCTTTGTGCACACAGGATAACATTTCCATACAAAATGGAGCCATACTATGCCTGTGTGTATGAGGCTTGATCATGGAAGTGCCTTGGCCTTTAGCTTCATATGGCTTCAATGTCATAGAGAGGCATACAGAGTTTTTTCAGTCATGACATGCTCCATTGGATGCCATATTTACAGTGTTCTTTCTCCTCTATAAGCAATATTGCAAACATGAACGCCTGAAAGAACATTATAAAGCAGGACTGGAGGGTGCACAGCTCTATTGTTCAACATGCTAACCATAAATACCTTCTCCAGATCACCACATATATTACCATTCCCCATCATAGATCACAAAAACACAAGGATTACCCACACCAGCAATATTAGACATATGATCACTAACCCTAAACCACTCTATGTAAAAAACATGATGTCGCACATGTAACCAGATGGCAAATAGGAAGAATTTTGGCATGTTTGCTGTAGACAATTATGGATATAGGCACGGCTGCTTTGAACAAAAAAAAAAAAAAAAATTCTGGATACATTGAGTATTGAAAGGAATTTGGTTGCAAGGAAAGAGGTAAACTTGGAAGTCTAGTATTATGTAATTTATTACTAAAATACAAAGGTTCATAGATTTTAGTTATTCAGATTTGATGGCCAACCATCTTTGGTATCCTTTACTAAACTTTATCTTAAAAGCAGATCTGTGCATAAAATGGTGCACAGGTAACTCATTATATTTGCCGTATACAGACAAGCTAGGATTTCCTTTCAGGGCATATAGTTTACCTTGTGTTATAGGAGTTCATATATAGCCTAATACCCAGAATGCATTTCACAGTCATGCAGTTTCTCTAAGAAAAGCTGTACAGAGTAAGAAAAGTAACAGACTGAATGGATCAGTAACACTTGATCAGAATTGCATGTTACTTGAGATATATATATATATATATATATATATATATATATATATATATATATATATATATATTACAATACAGGAATATAGGTGCACTACTGTGGTGGATGTATACAGTGACATTGGCTATCCCTCAACACTGATGTTAAAATTGAGACATTCGCCAGTGTATCCTTATATGAAGGACATACCAGAGCCCGCACACCAACGCCAAAGTTTCTCAAATAGCACGGGACCTAGCGTTAAACCTACCTGTGCGTGATAAGCAAAACAGGGGCCAGTGGGCAATTGCGGCTGCATTAGGTCGACTCACAGAGTCCTCCCAGGTACCCTCCAGCGTGGCTGAGCACACACACACAATGGGAGGAGGGAGGCAAGCAGCAAGCCCCACCTAAGTTGGCTAATATAGGTGCATGGCCTCACATTGTGTGTGTGTGCTCAGCCACGCTGGAGGGTACCTGGGAGGACTATGTGAGTCGACCTAATGCAGCCGTAATTGCCCACTGGCCCCTGGTTTTTGCTTATTACGCACAGGTAGGTTAGCGTTAGGTCCCACGCCATTTGAGAAACCTTGGCGTTGGTGTGCGGGCTCTGGTATGTCCTTCATATAAGGATATACTGGCGAATGTCTCAATTTTAACATCAGTGTTGAGGGATAGCCAATATAACTGTATACATCCACCACAGTAGTGCACCTATATTCCTGTATTGTATTTTTCTAATTGTTACACATCCACACCGTCTATTTGGTGTAGGATTCTATTGTGGCACTTGTAGGCATCCTCCATTGTATGCATTTTTATGCTGGGGATCGCCCCTAGCAACGGACTACAAGGGCAGGATCTGCTCCCCCAGTATAAATGCACAACCGCATTTGGGGTTGAGCACCTCCAGCCATTTGAGACCACATTTTTTGTATATATATATATATATATATATATATATATATATATATATATATCATGCAATTCTGTTCAAGTGCTTCTAACCCATATAGTTGCGGCCACCATCACATAACTGGCTTATAATCAGAAATACAGTCATCTCAGATGGGACTCAGAATATAAGTTTGGGTTACTTTACACTGTTCATGATTGGTTTTTAACTGTCCCAGTGATATTTTATTATTAAGTATTAGCAAGCTATTCTAAAGGCTGATACCATTGGTTCACTCTACAGATCGCTACACGAGAGCCTCGATATAAAGAGCTGAGCTCCACTCACATGCATATGGCTGAGGCTGATCACGTCACATACTAGTAGGTAATACAATGCAATGTGATATTTCCTATTGAAGAGCAAATAGGTTTTATTCCCACAGAAGATCCAACATACAAAAGGAAGGTTTAGGTAAAAAAGGTGGGCTGGACTCATCTTCTTTTCAACTTTAGATACAGATAGTTTTCTCATGTCTGTATCTTAAATAAGGTGCCTGATGGGCTAACAGGGCAGTGTTGTAAAACAAGATGCATTTTTTGGGGAGAATATGTGCATAAGGCTCTGCTGGTATAAAATACTTTGTTCTATATATGCCCATATTTATAAATCAGCCTGTAAACCTAATTGTCTGGTTTTGGCCATAACAACCAATCACAACTCAGCTTTCATATCTTATCGACGTATTGTAAAGTGAAAGTTGAGCTGTGATTGGTTGTTATGGGCAAAACGAGACATTTAGGGTTTCAGGCTGATTGATAAATATGGGCCATTATGTCCATCGATGACACAGAGATACCAAGGGGAGCTTACATTTGTATACAGAACAATGTTGGGGGGGTTGTGCACTAGTCTATGTCTGACATGTCTGGGGTGCCAACATTCATATGAATATAACATATAATGTATAGTGACCCGTGTATAGCTTTTCAAAATGTTATTAAAAAAATATAAACACATTTCTCTCTCCCCTGGCACCTGCTGATGGAGGAGAGTCAGGAGGTCTACATACACATTAGATAGTTGTTGAGTCCTAACAAAATCAATGGGTTCACAAAACTTATCTTTAACGTATATGTGGACCTTTAGTCACAGAAACATGCATTTGATATACGGTATGTGACACTTGTGGTGGTGGTAGACAGGGCACGGGGCAAATTTTAGCTTGGTCATACAAACTACAGTGACCCCCCAACCTACGATGGCCCCGACATACGATCATTTCAACATACGATGGCCTCTCAGAGGCCATCGCATGTTGAAGGCAGCATCAACATACAATGCTTTTGTATGTCGGGGCCATCGCATAAACAACTGTATGTGGGGCCAGCGCATACTGCTTCAGCTGCCGCCGGATAGCCGTTTATGGTGCCCCGTGTGCTCCGGTGATGGTCTCCTACCTGTCCTCGGGGCTCCGGAGCGTCCTCTTTGGGATCCCCTCCATCGCCGGCGTTCTCCATCGTCTTCATCACGTCGCCACGCACGCCGTCCCGTCATCCAATAGGAGCGGCATGCGTAGTGACATGATGACGGCGACGTGAGAGCGACGATCCCGGGCAGCAGAGACGTTCCGGAGCAGCAGGGACACCACGGGGACGCGGCAACAGCGATGGAGCGCAACATCCAGGGAGCTAAGATGCCAAATGATGGAAGTGTGCTCTGTGAAGCTCTTAAAGGGGTACTCCGCTGCTCAGCATTTGGAACAAACTATTCCGAACGCTGGAGCCGGCAGCTCGTGACCTCATAGCCCCGCCCCCTCATGACGTCACACTCTGACCCCTCAATGCAAGTCTATGGGAGGGGGTGTGACGGCTGTCACGCCCCCTCCCATAGACTTGCATTGAGGGGGCGGGGCTATGATGTCACGAGCTGCCAGCTCCAGTGTTTGGAACAGTTTGTTCCAAACGCTGAGCAGCGGAGTACCCCTTTAAATAAGTTTCTTTTTTTATTTTACGTTATAACTTATTCAGTACAGAGATTTTTAGGGCAGACTGTTTAGCTATGTTATTAGGAAGGTAGGCCAGGATGAATCAAGAAAGATTAATTTAGGCCATTTAAAAAGAATTTACATTACAGTATTTAAAGTGAACTCATCCTGCAGTCTAGTATACAGTCACCATGTTTTCTGGGCTCAGGAGTCCAGTGGGCGGCCCTACTCTCATACAGGTAAAGCTGTCACTCACTGATCAGGACAACTCACTGGACTCCTAAGCCCAGAATGAGCAGAGGTTTTATGAATAAATTACTAAGTCTAATAAATATTTTCCCATAAATATGTATATTGATCTGCTCTTTATAATACTGCATGAAGTTTGGACTGAGCTTTCAACATGATGGATTCACTTTAACTAGGGGAGATGGAATAGATAAAGGCTTTAAGGCTTTAAAAGTTCTGAGGGTCACAACCTATCCCGGGATGCCCTTACAGGAAGGCTTTTAGAAACCATTAATGGCATAGAATGTCAGTAATGCATACTATTAAACACATTAATTAGATGCCAGAACACATCCTAACCAGTATACTACTTATAAGGAACAGTAATTCAAGTGAGACTTCTGTGCAATATGCTTGGAAAAATAAGCCGCAGCCCACACTCTGTATACAGGACACAGGCGACCACTTTGAGCATTTACTGTACTATAGAACTGATATTCACATGTTCTAAAATGTGCAATAATGACCAATATCTAAAGCTCAAAGGCAAATGATGTTATATAAACATGAATAGCTATCCCACACTACAATACATTCTGATAAATGTTCACAGCTTGTCTAACAGGGAAAGAGAAGACTTGGCTCCTTCCAAGTATAGCAGTAATAGAAAGTAGGGATCGACCAATATCGATTTTTTTTAGGGCCGATAACGATAATATGTGACCTTTCAGGCCGATAGCCGATAACTTATACCGATATTCCGTCTCCGGACCAGCAGAAGCCACTGCAGATCAATGATTTAAAGCGGGCGCTTTAAATTTATGAACTGCAGCGGCTTTTGCAGGGCCAGAGACCGCCACCCGCTTCTCTCCGCCTGCCTGTCCTTGGGTCCTCTCTAGTCCAACCACCACCGCCGCTGTCCCATTGCCTCCCCCATCCCCGGTTTTATAATTATCTGCTCCCGGGGGTCCGCGCTACTTCTGGCTCCGGCGGCGTCCTGAGCTGTTACTGTGTGCACTGACGGTGACATCGCATTGAGGACGTCACTCGTCATTGTGCTGTGCAGCATGCAGGAGCCAGAAGTAGCGCAGACCCCGGGAACAGGTAATTATAAAACCGGGGATGGGGGAGGCAATGGGGCCGTGGTGGTCCCTTGCCGGGGATGCGGTGCGGGGGGCAGGGCATTATCGGCAAGGTAATTGCCGATACCGATAATGTCCTAAATGTGAATATCGGCCGATAATATCGGCCAAACTGATAATCGGTCGAGCCCTAATAGAAAGATGCATAAGTTATACCATAGACCTGTACCATCTGCCTGGGTACATGAATGCTTCCCCAAACAGCGTATATTTACAAATGTTAACGTGTCCCCCTAGCAATATAAAGACATCCTGCTCCGCCGCATGGCTTCACTTATCAAGTAGGCAGGGCTCAACTCAGGCTCCTCGGTCATAATAACTATATTCTGCCATTCACCAGTCTGGTTGGATTTCTTTATGGTGTCCACTACGCAAAGAGCATAAAGACAGTCATCAAAGGTAGCCGCCATTGTCAGCGGCCTGCCGTCCCACGTTCTCCTGTCATCCTGGTCTTGAAATGCCTGCCGCACCGCCTGTACCATTTTTATAGTCCCTATCAGGTATGGAGAGGGAATGTCACTAAAAGCCTTTTCAGGCAAGAGGGAATTGCTGACGGGTGTGGAGTCCTTTAAAAGTAATTCCCGCTCAGAGGAGCTGTTTCTCTGTCCGTAGAGATCCGCCCCCGTTACAATAAGTCTACCAGATGATCCAACAACTATGACGTCTTGCTTAAACTCTCCAGGGACGTTAAAGTTGAGGGTCACCGTACAGCACACGCCACCTTCAAGGACCATTTGAAATGTGCAGAAGTCATCGCTGGTTATCTGTCGGATTCCGTTGATGTGGTCGGTCTGTTTGACAAAGGTTTTTAGGAGTCCATGGACTTTTACTGCTTTCTGGTTGGTTAGGAAAGTCAAGAGGTCTATGATGTAGCTACCAACAGAATGCAGCCCCCCACCACCCATGAGATCATCACAGCTCCAGTTATATTTCTTTCCCAGCAGACTACCACTATGGACCTGGACCTCACACACTTGAAGTTCGCCCACATATCCTTCTTGAATCAGCTGCTTCATCTTCACAAAAGCAGGAAGAAACCGTAAGACATTTCCCATGATGCTCATGAGTTTGGGATAATAGTGGGCAGCCGACATCATTCGAAATGCGTCCAGGGGCGTTGCTGTTCTGTCACAGATGACATTCTTACCAATCCCTGCAGGACAATAAGAAAAACATTAGATACATAGACTACTACATCATGTCTTACGAAAAAATAAATAAAAATAAGTAATATATATATCTTAATTAACCGCAACACTAAAAAGAAGTTGGGAATTCCTGGTCTATGGTATTAAAGGGGTATTCCAGGCAAAAACTTTTTTTTATATATCAACTGGCTTCGGAAAGTTAAACAGATTTGTAAATTACTTCTATTAAAAAATCGTAATCCTTCCAATAGTTATTAGCTTCTGAAGTTGAGTTGCTGTTTTCTGTCTAACTGCTTTCTGATGACTCACGTCCCGGGAGCCGTCCAGCTCCTATAGGGATATTTTCCCATCATGCAAGTGATATTCTCCCATCATGCACAGCTCCCAGGACGTGACATCATCATTGAGCAGTTAGACAGAAAACTTCAGAAGCTAATAACTATTGGAAGGATTAAGATTTTTTAATAGAAGTAATTTACAAATCTGTTTAACTTTCCGGAGCCAGTTGATATATAAAAAAAGTTTTTGCCTGGAATACCCCTTTAAACTATGCTTTAGCCATTGGTTCATCAGGAATCTATTTTTGTACTATTGATCATCTCTACAACACACACCCTGGTAAATAATCCATACAGGAATGTGCTTCAAAAACAAGAAATATTGCCTAAGAATGTAGATTTCACGACAAAACTCTATTATTTTATCAGTTATTTATCTAATAGAAACAATTCCATTGACACACACTTTTACCTCTTTGTATTACTCTTAAACATTAAAGGGGTTATCCAGGAAAAAAAAAAAAAAAAAACTTTTTTATATATCAACTGGCTCCAGAAAGTTAAACAGATTTGTAAATTACTTCTATAAAAAAAAAAAAAAAAAAAAAAATTAAATCCTTTCAGTACTTATGAGCTACTGAAGTTGAGTTGTTCTTTTCTTTCTAAGTGCTCTCTGATGACACATGTCTCAGGAAGTGTCCAGAGTAGAAGCAAATCCCCATAGCAAACCTCTTCCACTCTGTGCAGTTCCTGAGACAAGCAGAGATGTCAGCAGAGAGCACTGTTGCCAGACAGAAAAGAACAACTCAACTTCAGCAGCTGATCATTATTGGAAGGATAAAGATTTTTTAATAGAAGTAAAATCTGTTTAACTTTCTGGAGCCAGTTGATATATGAAAAAAAAAAAAAAAGTTTTTTTCCTGGATAACCTCTTTAAACACTTGAACAGCTATTCTATAGAGCAGTGGTCTCCAACCTGTGGACCTCCAGATGTTGCAAAACTACAACTCCCAGCTTGCCAGGACAGCCAACGGCTGTCCTGGCATGCTGGGAGTTGTAGTTTTGCAACATCTGGAGGTCCGCAGGTTGAAGACCACTGCTATAGAGGAACAAATCCTGACCTTAACCTTTATTCCACCTCCAGTTTTTTCCTGGAATACCCCTTTAAACAAAGCAATAACATGTCAGAAGTTCGGATAGGTGAGGGTCTGGATGCTCAGACCCTAGAAATTGCTAAAACAATGGAACAGAAGAACTTGGCTAAGTGTTGAACCACTTTGGATTCAATAAAGGTTTGCAATAAACCTTTTACTTTTATTTTTTATATATATATATTTTTTAATATATATCATTTTCAGCTAAATAAATATGCATGAAAGACATGCTAAATGCAAATGTACAACAATGAACAAAGTTGTATGGCATAGTAATTAGTGTTGCTCGCGAATATTAGCAATGCAAATTTTATTTGCGAATTTGCAAATATTCGCGAATATAGCACTATATATTCGTAATTACGAATATTCGTTTTTTTCATTTTTTTATTCACAGTACACATCACAGTGATCATCCCTCTCTGCTTCCAGCTTGTGTGGTGTAAAGAAGGCTCTAATACTATTGTGTGAGACTGGCGTGGGAATTTTCGCATATGCGAAAATTTGCATATGCTAATTTTCGCATATGCACATTTTCATATGCGCGAATTTTCGCATATGCGAAAATAAAACGCGAATATATGACGAATATTCGGCCATATATTCGTGAAATATCGCAAATTCAAATATGGCCTATGCCGCTCAACACTAATAGTAATAGGGCTCCCGTAGCTTCTATGGACCTCTAGTATTCCTATGAATCTGTATGATTCAGATTTTTGTAAATTCATACGTTGAGGTTGATACCATAAGCGACAGTCATTGCATATCACCATGTCTGTAAGAAGCCTCCTATATAAGCTGACATGTCTGTGAATGCACCCAGAGGTGGGGCCGCCAGCACATGTAGGGGTGTAGACATGTAGTACTTATATTAGGTGTGTATATACAGTCTGTCATAAAGATCAATGCGGCTATATACTGACTCATTTCTTTTGGTACAGAACATAGACAGGCCGCTTCCTCATTCATGAATTCCCATTCACATAGATGAAATGTCTGTCTGAGGCAACAAAGCACCAAAAATTGGGCGTTGCGTGAACCAAGGGGTAGAAATGTATAAAAAAAATTTTATAGCCCTGGAAAAAATATTTTTATTTAAAAAAAAGCCATTTGTGTGCCTCATAGTGGAGTACACATTAGGATCATTCTCCCTTTCCCACTTTTTTCTTCTCTCTTTTCTATTCTTCCTATTTCCTCTTCTGTCTCTTATCTGTAGATCCTCTCTGGATTGACTCAGTCTTCTACCGATTTTGCATCAATGCCCGGGCCGCTGCAGTTTACATTTTTTGTAAAAAAAAAAGAAAAAATGACATGTATCCTGAGATACATGTGAGATCCATTTCAAGGGGTTCTCCACCATAAGGTGATTTAGTACGTACCTGGCAGACAGTAATGGACATGCTTAGGAAGGATATGCGCTTGTCTTGGGGCTAAATGGCTATGTTGTGAGATTACCATAACACTCTGGCTAGCTGTTTGTGAACTAGTATTTCCTGTTTGACTTTACTTCTTTTGACTACAAATCCCACAATCCCATCTTCCTCCCTCCCACACATCAGCCACCCCACCCATTGAAACATAAATGAGCTGCATCCATTCAAATCAGTGTGGTTTTCAATCAGGGTGCCTCCAGCTGTTGCATTAGTTGCAGATTGATCTCTCTCCCACCAATCGATCGCTCCACCCATTGAAGCAGACAGGCTCCCTGCCATCAGCTGACTAGTGATGTAATGTCTCGGCCGCATTGCAAGCTGTGAAAAATCTGAGACAACAGTCATTTTGTATGCTGGTAAAAAATAAATATTGGGGTAAAAATCACATAAGAATTGTGAGAAAACTGTCACACACAGGTACAGACACTATATTATGGACTACACTAACTTTATAGCCCCTGTAGCATAGTCAAATAACAAATAAAAAAAATCCTGGAATACCCCTTTAAATACTCTAAAAATGTTCAGTGGAAACAGATTGAGACGCTGCTGGCAGGAAACCAGATCACATGAACACAGTTTAATCTACTTCTATAAGTAGGCAGCGTGCTTCTCTATCATTGTCTCTAACTGGAATCCCATGTATCGGCCTTCAAATTGTTTATTCATCATCTAATTCAATCCTGGGAATGTATTAGAGTATCAGCAATGGCTAAATGGAAACCGTTTTTATAACCGTGGGAACGGTACAAGGTTATTATAAGGAATTAATCAGAAAAATATAATATTTGGATGGTTTCCATTATTTCAATTTTTTTTTATCATGTAAAACGGTTCAGTGTTTTAAAGTGTGAAGCACTGATTTTAATGATATTATATTAATAATTATTAGAGATGAGCAAACTTACAGTAAATTTGATTCGTCATAAACTTCTCGGCTCGGCAGTTGATGACTTTTCCTGCATAAATTAGTTCAGCTTTCAGGTGCTCCCGTGGGCTGGAAATGGTAGATACACCTGAAAGCTGAACTAATTTACGCAGGAAAAGTCATCAACTGCCGAGTCAAGAAGTTTGTGACGAATCAAATTTACTGTAAGTTCGCTCATCTCTAATAATTATTTTACATGAATTAAAACAATTTTTTTCAACAAATATATGAAAAGTTCTACTGAAATCTAAAAAAAGGTTCCAAAAATTGTCCACCTTCAGCACATTGCATTTTTAAATACTAACCACATAATCAGCCTAAAATGAGAGTAAACACCTCACTGAAATGATGTGTAAGAGACTGTCCTACATTAGACCACATTGAAGATGCCCAAAGAAAGCTGGCAAGGTGGGCATATGTCACGATGCCGGCTGGCAGGAGGTGGATCCTCTGTGCCAGAGAGGGATAGCGAGGACCGTGCTAGTGGACCGGTTCTAAGACACTACAGGTTTTCACCAGAGCCCGCCGCAAAGCGGGATGGTCTTGCTGCGGCGGTAGTGACCAGGTCGTATCCACTAGCAACGGCTCACCTCTCTGGCTGCTGAAGATAGGCGAGGTACAAGGGAGTAGGCAGAAGCAAAGTCGGACGTAGCAGAAGGTCGGGGGCAGGCGGCAAGGTTCGTAGTCAGGGGAGATAACAGAAGGTCTGGTACACAGGGTATAAACACACAAAAACGCTTTCACTAGGCTCAAGGCAACAAGATCCGGCAAGGGAGTGCAAGGGAGGAGACTAGATATAAGCAGGGAACAGGTGGGAACCAATTAAGCTAATTGGGCCAGGCACCAATCATTGGTGCACTGGCCCTTTAAGTCTCAGGGAGCTGGCGCGCGCGCGCCCTAGAGAGCGGAGCCGCGCGCGCCAGCACATGACCGCAGGAGACGGGAACGGGTAAGTGACCTGGGATGCGATTCGCGAGCGGGCGCGTCCCGCTGTGCGAATCGCATCCCCAACGGCCATGAGAGAGCAGCGCTCCCGGTCAGCGGGACTGACCGGGGAGCTGCAGGGAAAGAGACGCCGTGAGCGCTCCGGGGAGGAGCGGGGACCCGGAGCGCTAGGCGTAACAGTACCCCCCCCCTTAGGTCTCCCCTTCTCTTTATCGGGTAACTGCCTCCCCTGGGATGAGGACACCGGGAAAGGATGGAGGGATTCCTCAACGGCAGGCAGAACCGCAGGAGTAGGAATGGGGAGAGAGGGCAGAGGGCGGGACCTGGCACGGGGTAGTGTGACACCAGGACGAGGGCCATGAGGGGACACAGAAGCTTGCCTGATGGAACTGGGAGGGGGGGAGGGGCATTTCCTGTGGCAGGCAGAGTCCTTAATGACCTTAGGGGGACCAGATACAGGAGGAACCACAGAGTTACGGCAAGGGTTACTGGGAACCGGTTTTAGACAGTTCTTGGAACAAGAGGACCCCCAACTCTTGATCTCCCCAGTGGACCAATCCAGGGTTGGGGAATGAAGTTGAAGCCAGGGAAGTCCAAGGAGAATTTCCGAGGTGCAATTGGGGAGGACCAAAAGTTCAATCCTCTCGTGGTGAGATCCGATGCTCATAAGAAGGGGCTCCGTGCGGAAACGTATGGTACAGTCCAACCTGGCTCCGTTGACCGCGGAAATGTGGAGTGGCTTGACAAGACGGGTCACCGGAATACGGAATTTATTCACAAAGGAGTCCCGAATAAAATTCCCAGAAGCTCCAGAGTCCAGGCAGGCCACGGCTGAGAGGGGAGAGCTGGCTGAAGTGGAAATCCGAACAGGTACCGTGAGACGTGGAGAAGCCGACTTGGCATCAAGAGACGCCACACCCACGAGAGCTGAGTGCGAGCGTGCGTTTCCCAGACGTGGAGGACGGATTGGGCAATCCACCAGAAAATGTTCAGTACTGGCACAGTACAAACAAAGATTCTCTTCCTTACGGCGATTCCTCTCTTCCAGGGTCAGGCGAGACCGATCCACTTGCATGGCCTCCTCGGCGGGAGGCCTAGGCGCAGATTGCAGTGGAGACTGTGGGAGAGGTGGCCAGAGATCTAAGTCTTTTTCCTGGCGGAGCTCTTGATGCCTCTCAGAAAAACGCATGTCAATGCGAGTGGCTAGATGAATGAGTTCATGCAGGCTAGCAGGAGTCTCTCGTGCGGCCAGAACATCTTTAATGTTGCTGGATAGGCCTTTTTTAAAGGTCGCGCAGAGAGCCTCATTATTCCAGGAAAGTTCAGAAGCAAGAGTACGGAATTGTATGGCGTACTCGCCAACAGAGGAATTACCCTGGACCAGGTTCAGCAGGGCAGTCTCAGCAGAAGAGGCTCGGGCAGGTTCCTCAAAGACACTTCGAATTTCCGAGAAGAAGGAGTGTACAGAGGCAGTGACGGGGTCATCGCGGTCCCAGAGCAGTGTGGCCCATGAGAGGGCTTTTCCAGACAGAAGGCTGACTACGAAAGCCACCTTAGACCTTTCAGTAGGAAACTGATCCGACATCATCTCTAAGTGCAAGGAACATTGCGAAAGAAAGCCACGGCAAAACTTAGAGTCCCCATTAAATTTGTCCGGCAAGGACAGGCGGAGGCTAGGAGCGGCCACTCGCCGCGGAAGGGGTGCTGGAGCTGGCGGAGGAGATGATTGTTGCTGCTGTAGCTGCGACTGTACTTGCTGTAGTTGTGACTGGAGTTGCTGTGTCATGGTAGTCAAGTACGACAGCTGGTGATCTTGTTGCGCTATCTGTTGCGACTGCTGGGCGATCTGACGAGCTTGCTGGGCGACCAGCGTAGGGAGGTCAGCGACCCCTGGCAGAGGAACTTCAGCGGGATCCATGGCCGGATCTACTGTCACGATGCCGGCTGGCAGGAGGTGGATCCTCTGTGCCAGAGAGGGATAGCGAGGACCGTGCTAGTGGACCGGTTCTAAGACACTACAGGTTTTCACCAGAGCCCGCCGCAAAGCGGGATGGTCTTGCTGCGGCGGTAGTGACCAGGTCGTATCCACTAGCAACGGCTCACCTCTCTGGCTGCTGAAGATAGGCGAGGTACAAGGGAGTAGGCAGAAGCAAAGTCGGACGTAGCAGAAGGTCGGGGGCAGGCGGCAAGGTTCGTAGTCAGGGGAGATAACAGAAGGTCTGGTACACAGGGTATAAACACACAAAAACGCTTTCACTAGGCTCAAGGCAACAAGATCCGGCAAGGGAGTGCAAGGGAGGAGACTAGATATAAGCAGGGAACAGGTGGGAACCAATTAAGCTAATTGGGCCAGGCACCAATCATTGGTGCACTGGCCCTTTAAGTCTCAGGGAGCTGGCGCGCGCGCGCCCTAGAGAGCGGAGCCGCGCGCGCCAGCACATGACCGCAGGAGACGGGAACGGGTAAGTGACCTGGGATGCGATTCGCGAGCGGGCGCGTCCCGCTGTGCGAATCGCATCCCCAACGGCCATGAGAGAGCAGCGCTCCCGGTCAGCGGGACTGACCGGGGAGCTGCAGGGAAAGAGACGCCGTGAGCGCTCCGGGGAGGAGCGGGGACCCGGAGCGCTAGGCGTAACAGCATATATGTGCGATCACTGAAATGCACCCACAGTGTGTGAGTTGTTTAGGCAAATGTTCACATATTTCATATCTAAATGACTATGATTAAGATTAGGGCAAAATACCACGAGGATGTTAGCACAACGTAGGTTCAAGAGTAATAACCGTCTCGCCTATTAGATGCCTTCAAAGAGTTAATCAGCCTTCTCACATATCATTTTACTAGGGGCGGTTTGAGAGGCACCAGGCCATTTATACTTTCAGTGCCCAGACATACTAAATGGGTATTTTAGCGGCAAAAAACATATAGGATAGGAGATAAGGGTCTATATCCTGAAGTCCTTTGGGACCCCTTATGATTGTGAGAATGGGGACAGGACTCTCCCTACTAAATGGAGCAGAAGGTAACCACATGCACTAAGACACTGTACATACTCTATGGAGCTACGCAGGTAGCCACATGTCCTATTAGCCTATCTTCAGTTGCTCCATACAGCAGAGAGTTGTGTCCCCTTTTTTGCACGTGTGAACAGGCATAAGGTTTTATCACTGAAATTCCCCTTTATAATGTCAGCCAAACCACTGATTTTGTCAGGATTGGCCGACCATTTAATACTCAATAAGCCTCCATTAGAAGTGTCTAGCAATGGCTTTCCCTCTCTCCATTGAGAACACATAAATGTTCAGTTGTTGGGTGGGATGTCAGGAACCATGGTTGTTGGCTGAAAAAAAAACATTTGACCAATAGCTATCTGAAGTGTACGGGCAGCTTTAGTGTAGACTAATTTTGACCTGTTACCCAGAATTTATGGATGTAAATCCACCCGCCGCCTCATTCTTATACATGTAATTTGTAGCCGTGGCTCCACAATGCTCCATGGAAAAAATGTCCAGCAAAATCCAACATGAGACCCGGATTAGCACAAGTTTAGGAACATAGCTAAATCCAGGTTTAGTTTTTGTAGGGATCTTGACAACTGTTTTATGGATTAAAGCTAAAGTATTATCTACATGGAGCCACCGAGCAGACAGCGGGCCTTTCATCACGCCTTTCAGAGGCTTGTTTCCTGCTGATTTATTATGTCTCTTTTCCTTCTTGGAAGACATATATCATTATATCTCCCCATGTCTTTACTTATGGAAACATAAAAAAAGCAACTTATTTTCCCCATTGTACGTGTATTAATAACTAAGTCAAGACAGGTAGACTTGATTCTATCCATTCTACAAAACTGGATCAATATAAACATCTATCTGATACCTATTAATGTTCTCTCCATCACAGATAATCTTCTCCCCCCATCACAGATAATGTTCTCTCCCATCACAGATAATGCTCTCCCCCATTCAAGATAATGTTCTCTCCCATCACATATAATGTTCTCTCCCATCACAGATAATATTTTCCCCATCACAGATAATGTTCTCCCCCATTCCAGATAATGCTCTCCCCCACCCAGATAATGTTCTCTCCCATCACAGATAATGTTCTCTCCCATCACAGATAATGTTTTCCCCATCACATATAATGTCCTCCCCCATCACATATAATGTCCTCCCCCATCACATATAATGTCCTACCCCATCACATATAATGTCCTCCCCCATCACATATAATGTCCTCCCCATCACATATAATGTCCTCCCCCATCACAGATAATATTTGCCTATTTTCTGAGTCTAGCTGACTAGTTCATTATTGTTCTTCCTCCCCTCAGTAAAATGGGCAGGGTAAAAGGAGGACAGCAGCATCATCATGGCCTTCTTGCAGCCCAATATTAATTATTTGGCATTACATATGTGCCATCAATTGGTGGAGCATTATGTAGAGGGAAGGAATGGGTGGGAAGTATGTGGTGCAACCACATGGGCTGCTGGGAGGTCTTGCATGCTAGAGGTAACTAGGAGAAGAAACCCCTAAGTTGGACAATAAAGTTTGAGGGATTGGTTATGGGTGCCCCCATAAGTGCAAATCTGAAACTACAATGACATGCAAGGTGTGGTGAGTGGCAAACATATTTAGGAGCCATTTCTGTTTGCTTACTGGTGTATATTGTTTCTATGGCTTCTACGATCTCTTTGCATTAAAGCTGATAAGGGTCTCAAAGTAAGAGCTCATTCACAACATGTTTGTGCCTTACTGAATGGTTTGGCATCAGACCCCAATATGCATCAAACCACATGTACATTTGGAAAATGACTCAAACATAGCTACTAGCTGACTGTGTTTGGGCCATTGATTTCAATGGTGCCAGTGCCTTTCTATGCAAGTATACATTGGCATATCATTGTGACAGGATTCTGTGTGAACGCTCCCTAGAATAGGTTGCGGGTCACTGCTGTAATACTTTAAATACTTTATGTCAATTTGACAGGAGTCACATCACTTGGGTTATTTACATCCTGGACATTCAGTGAGTTCAGGACACATGTCTATTATACAGAGAACTATCAATGGTTACTGCCGCTTAGGGACCTCCTGGAACAGAATCCGCCAATGGTTGTAAATTTTTCGCCATTCAATTAGTATGATTGTATAGGAAATCTGATGAATGGCGCTCAGTCTATGTTTGTGTTCTAAGAGATATTCAGAACCATTAGCCGTCCAAACTGCCTATTGACGCTCGCTGCATATTTAATATGATGACCTCTATTTCCATCCGGCTTCTACCAATTCAGACTATTTATAGAGAGGAGGACTGGACGAGACAAGGACGGAGGCACTTTTCTTACTTTGTATAAATATCCCAAATCAATACAAGGTGATTGTTGTACCTAATGGATCTCTATGGAAAGAGTCATCACCTGCATTACAGGAACCACTACACTACACCTCAGTGCATTAGATTATGGTCCATTTGTCCAAAAATACTGGTCTATTACTTACTTTAGATTTGTTATACTGTATCTCTGCAATACTGCATTGTTTTCTAGGCAATACAATTTCTAGGTTAAACTAAATGTTTATGAAGGCCTCACTTAGTTTATTGTAGTTTGTCCCACCCGATTTATGACTTTTCACCTTTTGACCTTTTCAATATGTTATCCCCTATCTATAGGATAGAAAATAAAAAACAATAACAAGAACAAAATTGTGTGAGAATGAATTTATTTTTACTTAGTTATTTTTCACTTAGTTTACTTAGTTTTTTTCTCGGGTGTCCCAACGGTCTGACCCCACCGATAAACTGTCAACATGATAGGAGGTATTAAAGGAATGCACTGTGTGGTTGAATGATTGGCTACAAATATGTATCCTTTATGCATGTTCAAATGAAATGTAAAGCAATTGCCAATATAACAAAAACTATATATATATATATATATATATATATATATATATATATATATATATATACATACATACATACATACACCGTGTACACTCTAGTTTAAGCCAAGTTTTTCAGCACCATTTTTCATGCTGAAAACGTGCCCCTCGGCTTATACTTGAGTGAACACAAAAAAAATAAAAAATAAATGCTTCAGGCATACCGGTGGGGCCCCAACTACGCTGCAGGGACCGTCCACATTCCGGTGGGGAGGGCAAGCCAGTCCGGGCCGTTCATTTTCACCGGGAGGCTCTCTTCTCTGCTTCCGGCCGGCCCCGGACTAGTGACGCTGCATTGACGCCGCCGTGCAGGGACGTCCGGAGCCGTCCCGGAGCGGAGAAGAGGGCCTCCCAGTGAAGATGGACGGCCCGGACCGGCTCGCCCTCCCCACCGGAATGCGGACGATCCCTGCTGCTAAGGAAAGGACCAAGAGAGCAGCAACTGGGGAGGTGAGTAGACAACGAAAGGGGGGTCGGGATGATGACGGGGGGATGATGACAGGGGGGGGTCTGGATGATGACAGGGGGGGTCTGGAAGATGACAGGGGGGTCTGGATGATGACAGGGGATGATAATAAAATGGGGGTCTGGATGATGACGGGGATGATAACAGGGGGGGCTGGATGATGACAGGGGGGGTCTGGTAGATGACAGGTGGGGATGATGACAGGGGGGTCTGGATGATGACAGGGATGATAATAACATGGGGGTCTGGATAATGACGGGGATGATGACAGGGGGGGGCTGGTAGATGACAGGTGGGGATGATGACGGGGGGATGATGACAGGGGGGTCTGGATGACGACAGGGATGATAATAACATGGGGGTCTGGATGATGACGGGGGGGTCTGGAAGATGACTGGTGGGGATGATGACAGGGAGGCTATATGATGACAGGGGATGATAATAACATGGGAGTCTGGATGATGACAGGGGGGGGGGTCTTGATGATGACAGGGGGGGGGATGATGACAGGGGGGGGGGTTCTGGATGATGTACTCGAGTATAAGCCAACCTGAATATAAGCTAATTTCACCCCCAAAAACCTAGGAAAACCTATTGACTTGAGTATAACCCTAGGATGGGAAATACATCATCCCATTATATAGATATATATATATATATATATATATATACTAAAATGTGACTCTGCTGTTTGTAATTAAATTCCACAGTTCTCTGTAGTCTAAGGATCATTATTCACCTTCTATACCGACAAGCTCATTACCAGGGTGACATTTGGCAGCTTGATAACATTGTTTTCAATTAGAAGTGGTCACGCGGAAAAGTGGGAGATATGTCTGACTATTATTCTTTAACAACAAAGACAAAAATGCACATTCTTCCGGTCTTGATTACTTTCAGGATGTCGCTTTTGTTCGAGTTCCTAACAAACCATTTCCACTTTTTGCCGGCTACTTTACACGAATGTGTCTCTTTATTTGTAAGGAAAATACACTTTCTCTTGCAGAAACTAAGGAAAGCTATTCTCCTGTCTAGATGATAGAAATCTGATAACTACTGGTAGGAAAGCAGCAAAAAAAATAAAAAAATAATATATATATATATATATATATATATATATATATATATATATATCTTTACAAGGTTCCAACAATTCATATAGTCCAGCACTGGGGTTATTGGTTGTGAAGGTTACAGGATACAGGCCAAAGTCAAAGGTTAATGTTAGCTTATTAAAAAGACATATACAGGAACGACTCATGTGACAAGTGGAAATATACATGACCTAATATAAATGACCCAACATTTTATTCAAGAACAACAATGACTATGCCTCGAAATAAATGTGTAGAGGGAAGCGAAAAGTGAATAAATAGATAAACTTACAAAACCACATACAGCAAATGGCCTATTCATTACAGCCCGCTACCTATTCACGGTAAGGTTCTATTCACATGGTGGAATCCCGCCTGAAATGAAAGCCCAATACACTTCTATGAGATTCTGCACTCCCGTTGACACTTTGGAAATTCCGCTATTCCGCAGGTGGGATTCCCAAAGTGTTAACGAGAGTGCGGAATCCCATAGCAGTGTATTGGGCTTTCATTTCTGGCAGAATTCCCCCAGTGGATTCTCCCATGTGAAAAGACCCTTGAAAGCCCTGTGAACGCCCATAGACTTCTATGGGATTCCGCACTCCCATTCATACTTCTGAATTTCCGCTTGCGGAATTCCGCAAGCGGAAATTCAGAAGTGTGAAATGGGAGTGCGGAATCCCATAGAAGTCTATGGGCTTTAATTTGAGGCAGAATTCCGCAAGTAAAAATTCTGCCGTGTGAATAGACCCTTAGAGCTTTCCAGTACGGATATTAGACACTTCCCCCTGGAGTACAGCATACGCTCTAGTGATAGGTTTACCGTGGGTGATTTTTAGTGTGAATCTATATAAATTGTGAAAATACAGTGATTCGAGCAATGGCAGGTCATGGGGCCTAGACTAGTCAGGCCTGGTGGGATTTGCTCCTACAATAGCACGGAGAGTATGAAGTAGAAGCTGCATGATAAATACATATAGGCTTTACCAGGAAGATTCTCTATGCAGAACTCGCTTTTCCAGAAAATCCTGTAATACGGTGCTCTGGGGTACACACACCCTGCAAACTATATCATGAAGCAAACATCCATAAATGACTAAACAAACAGCCGTTCAAGGAGGAGGACATCCCACATGTTGGGATTTAGGGGAAATGCTGTTTTCTAAAATACACCCAGTCCCCATTCTAGATTAGTGTAGCATTTAGGGGCATTGGAGTCGGGGCTATCTAAGAACGCTTAAAGGGGTACTCCGGTGAAAACCTTTTTTCTTTTAAATCAACTGGTGGCAGAAAGTTAAACACATTTGTAAATTATTTCTATTAAAAAATCTTAATCCTTCCTGTACTTATTAGCTGCTGAATACTACAGAGGAAATTCTTTTCTTTTTGGAATGCTCTCTGATGACATCACTAGCACAGTTCTCTCTGCTGACGTTATTATAATAAAAAAAGCTTTATTTATTGTTTTCCTTAGTGGGGTTTGAACCCAAGTCCCCAGCACTGCAAGGCAGCAGTGCTAACCACTGAGCCACCATGCTGCCCTTAGCATACATCTGCTATGCATGGTTACTAAAATGGACAGAGATGTCAGCAGAGAGCACTGTGCTCGTGATGTCATCAGTGTTCCAAAAAGAAAGGAATTTCCTCTGTAGCATTCAGCAGCTAATAAGTACTGGAAGGATTAAGATTTTTTAATAGAAGTAATTTACAAATATGTTTAACTTTCTGCCACCAGTTGATTTAAAAGAAAAAAAAGGTTTTCACCGGAGTACCCCTTTAATGGAAATTTATCTGTTCGGGCATAAGAAGAATACTTGTTGACACGGCCTTCAGAATGCATCCTTCCATGGCACCTCTACAAGCCTTGTGGACACTGCACATATTTACTTATATCCAGTTTCTAAGGTTCTTTTCACACCATATTTATGGGACCTGTCAGTCATGCGGTCAGTAAAGCTCCCAGGACAAGTCAAACAAACCTAAAGAGGCCAAATGGAGGGTCATTTCATATATACTTGAAATTGGTTGAAATGTCCCCCTACTTTTAGCGTATACATACATAGGAAAGCTTCTAATGAACATGTCAAATCATGTCATCATAAAGGTCCATAGTCTGAAGGAAGCCATTAAAGGGGTACTCAACTGGAAAACATTATTATTATTATTATTTTTTTACATCAACTGGTGCCAGAAAATGTAAACAGATTTGTAAATGGATTGTATTTAAAAATCTTAATCCTTCCAGTACTTATCAGCTGCTGTATACTCAACAGGAAGTTCTTTTCTTTTTTAATTCCCTTTTCTGTTTGACCACAGTGCTCTCTGCTGACACCTGTCAGGAACTGTACGAAGCAGGAGAGGTTTGCTATGGGGATTTGCTCCTACTCTGGACAGTTCCTAAAATGGACAGAGGTGTCAGAAGAGCACTGTGGTCAGACAGAAAGGAAATTTCAAAAATTAAAGAACTTCCTCTGTAGTATACAAAAGCATATAAGTAATGGAAGGATTAAGATTTTTAAATAGACGTAATTTACTAATCTGTTTTACTTTCTGGCACCAGTTGATTAAAAACAATTTAAAAATAAAAAATAAAAAAAAGTTTACCATCAGAGTACCCCTTTAAATGAATACCATTTTTCTTATTGAGACAGATACCAGTATATGGCATCTGTCAAAGACATCCAATGAATGTATACTTCAACAAGCTCTGGCAACATCACAGTCTATTTATGAATACTATCACTACATCTTCCCAAGACACAGGGACCTCCTTCTCATCCTTCTGAGCTCCCTCCATGTCAAAAGTGTTTGCGCTGAGACCCCGGAGAAATCAGTCCACGAGGCCAGCTAAGTCTATGGGGCTGCACAGAGTAGCTAGACAGAGATTTTACCATGCACTTCTCCCTGCTTGTTTTCCTGATCAGTAGGGGTCTCAGCACTAGGACCCTGACCAATCAAAATGTTTGACATGACGGTTTTATTTATTTATTTATTTTGTTTTGTTTTTTTAATGTTTTATTTATTTATTTTTTAATTACAGGTACTCTGTAAAGTCCTAAAAAGACCTAATATCAATAACAAACAATGATAATGAATATGCTATAAAAACATCAGATTTACATTTACAGACCAAATAACCGATGCCTCAGATTAATTGTAGATTTGCAATAAACTAAAATAAACTAAGATAACAATACAGAAGGACAACTTGTAAAAAC
This sequence comes from Hyla sarda, assembly GCF_029499605.1. Taxonomy (NCBI): domain Eukaryota; kingdom Metazoa; phylum Chordata; class Amphibia; order Anura; family Hylidae; genus Hyla; species Hyla sarda. The sequence goes on from NW_026610399.1 coordinate 130,194, forward strand.
ACCACATGCTCCTAAATAGCAATCCGCTCACTCCAGGCCTATGTGTCACAAATATATGTAATCCACCTTCTATTTTTACCCCTTCTTGGCTGACATATGACCCTCTTAATTTGTTTGGTTCTGATCTCCTGGATATAAATAGAGGTAAATAGATGACTAAGGGCAAAAGCAGGGATCCAGATGGAGAGGAAAATGGCCACCAATGGGCCCTAAAATTCCCAGATGGTAACATTAATTTACAGGCTTATACTGATGTTGTGATTTTGTCTGACGGTGCGTTCCCACCCGGCGTATACGCAGCATATTTGACGCAGCACACAGGGCTTTCCGGCAGCCTCCGCCTCCAAAACTCACTGCACACATAGAGCTGCTGCTATAGCTCCGGAAAACTTTGGAGGGCGAAGGGGAGGAGCGAAAGAGCTGAGGGGATGAGCGGTTCGGTTTTTGCATGGGTTCGGAAATCTCACCTCCCACCGGAAAGCCCTGTGTGTATAGTGAGCGCGGAATACGCAGCATATTTCTCGCTGCTGCCGCCAATTTTGTGCAGCGTCAAATATGCTGCGTATACGCCAGGTGGGAACGCGCCCTAAGGGTCTATTCACACGTATAGTATTCTGTGCAGATTAGATGCGCAGGATTTCGAGCTGTGTTCAATCATTCAGTTTACATTGCAATCTGCAGAAGAAAATCCTGCGCATCAAATCTGCGCAGAATACTCTACGTGTGAATAGACCCTTAAAATACATTTTCCAAAGACACTCATTTTTGCATTTAGTCTTCCTGAATACGTTTTCTAAAAAAATGTGCCAAAGGGTCTGCCGATAGATACGTCCTATAGAAGTTTAGGATCATTAAAGGGGTCCTCCGCCCCTAGACATCTTATCCCCTATAAATGTTCAGAATGGCAGTTTCGAGTCGTTACGTCATGAACACAGCCGCCCAAAGCCGGTGTTCTGGATGTAAATGTTCAGAACGCTGGGGTGCTGGCCTGGGGATCACAGGGGGTCCGCGCAGCCGGACCCCTCCACCGTGATCAGACATCTTATTCCGTATCCTTTGAATAGGGGATAAGATAAGATGGCTAGGGGCGGAGTACCCCTTCAATGCAGCTTTTCACCACTTCAGTACCTGGCAGTGATACTGATACTGCAATAACAAGCTATTCTAATGATTCCTTTGGGGTCTGGTAGAGGCTGAAATCCCGTTGGAATATTTCCCGCGTGATGCTATACCTGGTGAGTTGTCACGTTACGGTAAAGACTTGTCTTTGACCTTGGCTTTGAGTTAAGGACACATTACTGTGATAAACTATTTGGAGAACATTGTATGTCTGTGCTGGCAAGCAGACAAGAAATTCCAATTATTTCCTTAGTATAAACGTTGGATTATGAAGTAAATGCAAAACACGACGGTCAGAAGACACAGCACACTTTTCTTTTGTGTTTCCAACATTCGGATAATTCATTTTACATGCACTTTAAATAGATACTTGCTCCCTGTGCTATAGTTACCGCTCTCCAGAGGCTCCGCATAGTTACTGAGGTGGAACAAAGGTTAAGGTCAGGATTTGTTCCTCTATAGCAGTGGTCTTCAACCTGCGGACCTCCAGATGTTGCAAAACTACAACTCCCAGCATGCCAGGACAGCCGTTGGCTGTCCTGGCAAGCTGGGAGTTGTAGTTTTGCAACATCTGGCGGTCCGCAGGTTGGAGACCACTGCTCTATAGAATAGCCGTTCAAGTGTTTAAAGGGGTTATCCAGGAAAAAACTTTTTTTTTTTCATATATCAACTGGCTCCAGAAAGTTAAACAGATTTGTAAATGACTTCTATTAAAAAATCTTAATCATTTCAGTACTTATGAGCTTCTGAAGTTAAGGTTGTTCTTTTCTGTCTAAGTGCACTCTGATGACACGTGTCTCAGGAAACGCCCAGTTTAGAAGCAAATCCCCATAGCAAACCTCTTCTAAACTGGGCGGTTCCCAAGACAGGTGTCATCAGAGAGGATTTAGACAGAAAAGAACAACCTTAACTTCAGAAGCTCATAAGTACTGAAAGGATTAAGATTTTTTTAATAGAAGTAATTTACAAATCTGTTTAACTTTCTGGAGCCAGTTGATATATGAAAAAAAATAAAAGTTTTTTCCTGGATAACCCCTTTAAATGGAGAAACAATCATTTCTGAAGGTGTTCTGTGGGATCTGCACGTCAGCTGCAGATCCTATAAGTTATAAGATGTGGACTCTATGAATCGAACTTGTTTCTCCAGCACATCTGACCGATCAATTGAGTCAGCACCTAGATCTTGTTGTCATGTTCCTCATTCCTGAACAATGTCTGCAGTGTGGCTGGGGGCATTATCCTGCAGATAGAGGCCACTGCCATTAGGGGGTCCTGCTGTAGGTCTGTACAATGTTTGGGTAGGTGGAACGTGTCACAGTTCTATCTGCATAATGCCAGAAACCAAGGTTTCCAGCAGAACATTGCCCATTCACACGGCCCCCCGCCGGCCTGGTATCTTCCATAGTGTATCCTGGTGCCATCTCATCCTCAGGTGACAAACACATTACCGGCCGCCCACATGATAGAAAACATGATCCATCAAACCAGGCCGCATACTTCTATGGCTCCATGCTCCAGTTCTGATGTTCATGTGGTGACTGTAAACACTTTTAGGAAGGGCTCTGACCAGTCTGTGGGGTCCCATACATACCAAACTGTGATGCCCTGTGTGATCTGACTCCTTTCTATCATAGCCAGAAAGAACTTTTAACCAGTTTGCTCTATAGCAGCTCTTCTGTGGGAACAAACCAGATGGGCTAGCCTTCAACCCACACACATCAATGAGCCTTGAGACCCCATGGCCCTGTCCACAGTCACGGTTGTTCCTTGGACCACTTTTAGTAGATATTAACCGCTACATACTAGGGATCAAACAATATTGATTTTTTAGGGCCGAGACCGATTCCGATAACATGTTAACTTTGAGGCCGATAGACGATAACTTATACCGATATTCCAGTAAAAGTTATCGGCTATTCTCCACCCCCACCCACCCCACCCCCCGGCCCCACAGAGGCCGCTGCAGAACAGCAGGCGCTTTAAATCAATGAACTGCAGCAGCTTTTACGGGGCCAGAGACCGCCACCGCCACGCGCTACTCTCCCCCTGCCTGTCCTGGGGTCCTCCCTAGTCCAACCACCGCCGATGCCCCATTGCCTCCCCCATCCCCGATTTTATAATTACCTGTTCCCGGGGTCCGCGCTACGTCTGGCTCCAGCAACGACCTGAGCTGTCACTGTGCGCACTGACGGTGACGTTGCGTTGAGGACGTCATTTGTCATTGCGCAGTGCACAGCAATAGTGCAGGACGTTGCAGAAGCCAGAAGAAGTGCGGACCCCAGGAACAGGTAATTATAAAACAAAGGACGGGGGGGCAGGGGCGGCAGCAGCGGTCTCGGGGCGTGGGGGGCAGTTCATTAGGTAATTGCCGATTCCGATAATGTCAAAAATCGTGAATATCGGCCGATAATATCAGCCAAACCGATAATCGGTCGATTCCTACTACATACCAAAAACAACTTATAATATCTGCAAGTCTGGAGACAGTTTAGACATCATAATTTGGTCCTTGTCACATCTCTCAGATCCTTACACCTTCAACTACAGGGACAGACTAATATACCCTACCTCCTAAAAGGAGCCATTGTCACCAGATAACCCATGTTATTCATTAGTCATTTTAATGTTATTAACACTATTATGATCGGCGCAGGGTACATCTGCATCTATTCACTATGCACTGCTATGGTGTACAACATATAACTAGATACACATCATATAAGAGAACATATTTCCACCTTTTACACTGTGTAATCCATTTATGGCAGTACACATGTCCTGACAAAGCTGACCAGAGAGGCCACCATGGTAAGAAACGGAATGCTATTTGGCCAAGCATCAAGCCAGAAACAAAAATATTTTTTGCCCAAAAGTCACAATGACAGATTGAATAGTCCTTAATGGAAACTAAAGTTGCTTGAAGTACATCAGCAGAAACCGTACAGTTTATCAAAGTAACATGACAGTTCTATAAGCGGTCAGGACAGACTTCAGCGGCAGCACATACACATGCAGCCCAGGGCAAAGAAGAAGCCAGCGCTACCAGTGGTGCCACAGGAGAAAAGCCAAGAAATAGACATATGTATTTCCCCTTCTCCTGATCTAATATAAAGAAACTGTGTCTCTTCTCCCCCCTAAAGTCGTACAGGGATAGAATTAGAAAAACATGCCAGCTACGAACCAGAAAAAGTAGTCGTCTGAGCATGAGCCGGGTTCCATACACTCATCATAGACTCCATCTCCTTCAGCGACCTGCTTCTCCTGACCCATTCTAAACACCTAGACCATGACCGATAAAAACATTTCAGATATCTCTGTGACATGTCAAAGGTTTTTTGAAATGTTAGTAAGGTTTTTTTTTATATCGGGCTGCACAATATAAGTGCCAATGGACTATATAGAAGCCGATCGTCACCTCAGGCAGGGCAATTATTGGGAGTGATTTATAGTCTTGCTCAGTCTCAGCGATCAACCGTCTATTGCTGATGTCGACTGATCACTAAGGCTACGTTCTCAACACTGTTGTGCTCTGTCCTGCTAAGGGCACATCCGTTTTTTTTATTTTATGCCGAACAGCCCCCAAAATGCGTCAGAGCACAACAGACTCCACCAGGTCCCCACAGATCCCAATTACTTGAATGGGGTCGTTGGGAATCCGGTAATTTACCAGAGTTTACCACTTTTTTTTTTTTTTTTTATCAACTGGTGCCAGAAAGTTAAACAGGTTTGTAAATTACTTCTATTAAAAAATCTTAATCCTTCCTGTACTTATTAGCTGCTGAATACTACAGTGGAAATTATTTTCCATTTGAAACACAGAGCTCTCTGCTGACATCATGAGCACAGTGCTCTCTGCTGACATCTCTGTAAATTTTAGGAACTGTCCAGAGTAAAAGGAAATCCCCATAGCAAACATATGCTGCTCTGGACAGTTTCTAAAATGGACAGAAATGTCAGCAGAGAGCACTGTGCTCATGATGTCAGCAGAGAGCACTGTGCTCATGATGTCAGCAGACAGCTCTGTGTTTCAAACGGAAAATAATTTCCTCTGTAGTATTCAGCAGCTAATAAGTACAGGAAGGATTAAGATTTTTTAATAGAAGTAATTTACAAATTTGTTTAACTTTCTGGCACCAGTTGATTTAAAAAAAAAAAAAAGTTTTCCACTGGAGAACCCCTTTAATGGAGAAAAAGAAATAGTGCATGGACAATTTTCTCTCCGCTAAACTTTTGGCATTCAGACAGACTAATAACGGAGCCCAACAGCAATGTGAACGAGCCCTAAGCCTTCTTCTTGTTCGGAGCGATGAACGACTCATGTTAAGGGGCATAATAATAATAATAATAATAATAAATGTATTATTATTATTAGTAGTAGTAGTAGTAGTTTTCTTATTAATAGTATTATTATTATCATTATTCATAATAATAGTAATAATAATAAGAATAATCATAATAGTCCATTTATTATTAGTAGTAGTATTTTTATTATTATTATTATTATCAGTTCATGAAGATGAAAAGGATGGCACTTCGCAAGGCAGGTACAATTTTCATTTATTCACAAACATCGGCAGGTAGAAGGTACAGAGAGGGAACAGACAATGGAACGTAATGATAATAATAATAGTACATTTATTATTATTATTATTATTATTATTATCATTTATTATTATTATTATTATTATTAGTAGTAGTAGTAGTAGTAGTAGTAGTATTATTTTTATTATTATTATTATTATTATTATTATTCATAATATTAGTAATAATGATGATGATGATGATAACAATATAACACTACAATGGACTACAAAGGCTTACATCGTAGGTGGCAAAGAACTGAAAATAAATGGAAGTTGTGCTCTGGGATTAGATTTGGCACAGCGCAGCTTCTTACAAATAAAGTTGAAGTATTTAGACCTTTCCCATACTAAGCATGACTAAGGGCATTACCGCCATTACATCACATTACTACTAGCTGTCATGATTTCTGCTTCCTCTACCCCAAATGTCATACTTCACATATTTTCCATATTCATGTCACTGTCATTTTTCCGTCCATTATAAGCAAAGTAACGTTGTCAGAAATTCTGCTTATTTATTTGTACAACCTGTTGCCGCATTTGATTACGAGGCTCGACCTACAGGCCTGCGCCACAGATCCACCAAGCAGGAGGCCGGCTGTGACAGATGGCGATGAATATTAATAGGAATCATCGCCTTTGCCCCCTGAGTGCGAGCGATGATGACGCCAGTACGGATGTCTGCTCTGGAGGCTTCTCATCTCGTTGGAGACGGCTTATCTGTAATAATAAAAGGATCAATACTGGCCAATAAAATGCTGTTGGCTCCGATATGAAGTCTCCTTTGCGTGGATGTTATTTTCAGTCTTAGTTTATTATACAGATAAGTGCAAAAATTATGCATTAAAGGGGTTATCCAAGGGAAAAAACTTGTTTTATATATATCAACTGGCTCCAGAAAGTTAAACAGATTTGTAAATTACTTCTATAAAAAAAATCTTCATCCTTTCAGTACTTATGAGCTTCTGAAGTTGAGTTGTTTTTTTCTGTCTAAGTGCTCTCTGATGACACGTGTCTCTAGAACCGCCCAGTTTAGACGCAAATCCCCAGAGCAAACCTCTTCTACTCTGTGCAGTTCCCGAGACAAGCAGAGGTGTCAGCAGAGAGCACTGTTGCCAGACAGAAAACAACAACTCAACTTCAGCAGCTGATAATTATTGAAAGCATTAAGATTTTTTTAATAGAAGTAACTTACAAATCTGTTTGACTTTCTGGAGCCAGTTGATATATAAAAAAAAAGTTTATTCCTGGAATACCCCTTTAAACTTGATAAACATGCTGGGAGTTGTAGTTTTTCAGCAGCTGGAGACACACTGTTTGGAATAAACTTTTTTTTTTTTTTTTTCTTATATATCAACTGGCTCCAGAAAGTTAAACAGATTTGTAAGTTAAAAAATGAATTCGAGTAGAATACAGACATAGCGCACATCTACAATCTTGTATAATGATCTGATTGCTTCTCAGCATAATATCAAAAACTAACAGGTTGTTAGTATACATTTTTGATCAAAAAGTACAAGCCCACTCGCCACGTCAAGGCCACCTATTCAGAGTGGGTCCCTAACGTCCCTAGCATAAAATGGCGCAGCACCAGGCGGCGACCACCACCGCCACGACACAGGTGCCCACGGGGGGGGAGCGACCCACTGGCAGAGCGGCCCCAATGCCTCTCAAACCAGTCTATAGGCCGCACCCGCCCGCAGACACAGCACCACGGCAGCAACAGACGCCGCCCCGCACCACACCAGTGTGAACAAGGTGTAATGGCTCACTTACCCTGCTCTCCCAGTCAGACTGGGAGGCTGCTAGGAGTGAAATGGCCCTATTGTGGTTAATTACCACCTATATAGGTTTAGGCTGTGGGGGGTGGGGAAGAGTGCAGCACATGTTCAAAAAATACAGATTTGTAAGTTACTTCTATTAAAAAATCTTAATGCTTTCAATAATTATCAGCTGCTGAAGTTGAGTTGTTCTTTTCTGTCCGGCAACAGTGATCTCTGCTGACATCTCTGCTTGTCTCGGGAACTGCACAGAGTAGAAGAGGTTTGCTATGGAGATTTGCTTCTAAACTGGGCGGTTCCCGAGACACGTGTTATCAGAGAGCACTTAGACAGAAAAGAACAACTCAACTTCAGAAGCTCATAAGTACTGAAAGGATGAAGATTTTTTTAATAGAAGTAATTTACTAATCTGTTTAACTCTCTGGAGCCAGTTGATATATATAAAAAAGTTTTTTTCCCTGGATAACCCCTTTAAAGGAGTACTGCAGTGTTAGATAACTGTCCCCTATTCACAAGATAGGGGATAAGTATCTGATCGTGGAGGGTCCGAACGCTAGGACACCCCCGCGATCTCCCATACAGGGACCCAGCATTTCCGATGCTCTGCGCGTGTTGTCTGAGGTCGAAGACACGCCCCCTCCATACAGCTCTATGGGAGAGGCAGGGATGCACGAACGCTGTATTTCCGCCCCTCCCATAAAAATACATAGAGGGGGCGTGTCAGCTGCGTTGTCATGCTGCGGCCAACACACCTCCTGCACGGAAGAGTGCCGCGGAAGAGTCAGGGCACCGTACAGGAGATTGCGGGGGATCCCAACGTTCAGATCTCCCATGATCAGACACTTATCCCCTATCCTGCGGCTAGGGGACAAGTGTCTAACACTGCAGATCTCCTTTAAAGGGGGTACTCCGGTGAAAAACATTTTATTTTTTCATATCAATTGGCTCCAGAAAGTTAAACAGATTTGTAAATGACTTAAATTAAAAAAATCTTAATCCTTACAGTACTTATCAGCTGCTGAAGTGAAGTTGTTCTGTCTGATCACAGTGCTCTCTGCTGAAACCTTTGTCTGTCTCAGGAACCGTCCAGAGCAGGATAGGTTTGCTATGGGGATTTGCTCCTACTCTGGACAATTCCTGACATGGACAAAGGTGTCAGCAGAGAGCACTGTGGTCAGACAGAAAAGAACAACTAAACTTCAGCAGCTGATAAGTACTGATAGGATTAAGACTTTTTTTAATAGAAGTAATTTACAAATCTGTGTAAGGCTGGGTTCACACTACGTTTTCCCCCATACGGGAGCGCATACGGCAGGGGGGAGCTAAAAGCTCACGCTCCCGTATGTCACCGTATGCGCTCCCGTATGTCATTCATTTCAATGAGCCGACCGGAGTGAAACGTTCGGTCCGGTCGGCTCATTTTTGCGCCGTATGCGCTTTTACAACCGGACCTAAAACTGTGGTCAACCACGGTTTTAGGTCCGGTTGTAAAAGCGCATACGGCGCAAAAATGAGCCGACCGGACCGAACGTTCCACTCCGGTCGGCTCATTGAAATGAATGACATACGGGAGCGCATACGGTGACATACGGGAGCGCAAGCTTTTAGCTCCCCCCTGCCGTATGCGCTCCCATATGGGAGAAAACGTAGTGTGAACCCAGCCTAACTTGGACCCAGTTGATCTGAAAATAAACAATAAAATAGTTTTTCACCGGAATCCATGTTGCATTTTGGGGATATATTTTATCACCTTTAAAAGCAGTTTTCTTTTGGGAAGGAACAGGAGCCTTTGAGGGACATTTATCAAGCTTTTATGCTGCTTTTTGGGTGTCGCTAAAAGTGATTTTGACTATAATGACTAAGGTACACACTTTTGCTTTTTCACTTTGCATTGGTAAGAAAATAATGATCTTCTAGGTAGCTTTCTCATTAAGTGAGTGGGGAGTGTTTCACTCCAGTTAAGAGTCTTAGATCATGACTGGGAATGTATGCCAAGCCAGAAACCTCTCCAGAAGGAAAGAATACCCACCTGCAGACAGCTCTTTCAGGGTTTTGTTACTTAGCAGTCCAGAACAGGGTGTTGGCTGTTGTGAGGCCAATAAGCCATTCGTCCTGCACTGAGAATGATCCTTTCCTCAAGAATAGACATTACCCCTTTGGTCCCAAAACAATAGGCTTATTGCATAAGGCTGCATTCACACCACATTTTGTACATACGGGGGCCGGCGAGGGGCAAACCGGGCGCTCCCGTACCCCGGCCGGATCAGCCCATGACTCCATTTACTTTAATGATCCAACCGGAGTCAAACGGTGACTCCGGTCGGCTCAGTTTTGACCCATATGCGGTTTTGGACTGGACCTAAAACCGTAGTATACTACAGTTTTAGGTCCGGTCAGGAAACCGCATACAGGTCAAAACTGAGCCTACAGTTTTAAGTTTCCATTAAAGGGGTACTCCCCCCCCCCCCAGAGTACCCCTTTAATGGAAACTTACATAAACAGCGTAGTTCTCACCAAAGTACCTTACATAAACTCAGCTGCCTTCAGTTTCCAAACCACCTCCAGTGGCTACACGCAGGCTGAAGGGGGTCAGGGGGCCCTCAATCTCAAGGTAGGTGTGTGTCCCAGAGGATATTTGTGTCCCTGTAAATATGCCATAAATTTCCAGATGGGAATATCCATATACAAGGGTAGTTTCACACAAACTAAAAACAATAAAAAATAAATAAATGCCACTGCAGTTTTTGATGTGCTTGTTTTAGCCATCTCCAGGCTTTGACTTCAAAATAAATAAATAAATAAATAAATAAATAAATAAATAGGCAACAAAACCTCCTTTGACATTTTCCAAAATTAATTTCCTCTCGAGCGGATTGTGTCTCATATCATGCAGCTTAAATTAAAACTATTAGCACCTTATATAAGTAAGATGAAAACTGCGACTAAAAAGGTTTTTAGTTTATTTTTGCATTTGCAGCGCGGTCGAATCGCAGCTTCATTCTGAATTGTTCTTGTACTGATAACATGAAAAACCAGAAGGGAACAGGATAATACCTGTCTAACTCACCACAAATGTGACACTGACGTTGTGCCCTACGTGTGAACCTTAGAGACATAACGTGCGGCTGGTGCAGGGAGGTCAGAAGGGAAGAACCTCCTCCTCCTCTGCCCTGCAGTCTCAGGGGCACAGAGGAGTCTATACCAGTCTACAGCTGCAGAGACACAATCCAGACTTCATACTGAGTAATCTCATCTCTGCCACTGCCTGCAGCAGGTAGATCGCTCCACAAGCAATTCTGATACTGAGAGTATATGACAGAATTGTGGTTTCCTAATATTTCATTTTCTATTCCCACTAAAATGCCAATTTTGGAGCATTATCTGGGTTGTGCTGTTCCTCTGTTATTCATCCTGGTAATGTATAACAACAATGGCAACTGAAAATGACCATTCCCTTTGTTAATGAGGTCAAGTCCTTATACACTGTGACACTGTCAAGATTATCGGCTCATGTAAAAGGACTTTAATGTAGATTAAAGGAGGTGTATCATACTTAAAATTACAGAAAAACGTATCCTCTATCCACAGAACCAGATTGCGGGGGTACGACCAGTGGAGCCCCCCGCAATCTCCCATACAGAACCATGGCTCTCGCTGGGAGCAGTGCATTATAACCCCCGCCTGAATGGGGGGCTGCCACGTCCCCACCATATGTCACTATGGGAGAGCAATTTGTCTATTTACGGGCTATCACATAGAGATGTTTGAACGGTCTACCTCAGGAACTGGTCACAGCAGGAACAATTAACAGCTTTAAAACAGGGTTAGATACATTCCTGGAACAAAATAACATTAATGCTTATGCAGAATTATAAAACTACATCCCTTCCCCATGCACTTTGCCCTTCAGCCAACCCTTCACCCTTCCCTTCAATTCCCTGGTTGGACTTGATGGACGTATGTCTTTTTTCAACCATACTAACTATGTATGTAACTATGTATGATTGGTTGATGGGGGGGGGGGGGGGGGGGGGGAGGGGGTCTCGCTCTGCTCACTGCACTGCTCACTGTTTTGCAGCCTTACTGCCTGGACACAGTTTTCTGCAAACCTTGAAGAGTTTGGTGTCCCGAACAGCTGATGACAGTGCTGAATCACTGTGAGTGTAGGGTTTGCAGAAATCTGGAAAAGCTGAGTACATGAGGGTGTAGGTTTTGCAGTAATCGGGAAAAGCTGAGTATATGAGAGTGTAGGGTTTGCAGAAATCTGTAAGGCTGCAAAACAATGAGCAGAGCGAGACTGCACCGCCAAAACCCCCCCGCCGCCCCCCCCCCCCCCCCCATCAACCACAGTGTCTCAGCACAGTCATCAGCCGTTCGGGACACAGAACTCTTCAAGACACACAATTCTTCACTACACCGGGACTCTGTACAGGAGATTGTGGGGGCCCAGTAATCAGACCCCCGTGATCTAAAACATCCCCTATAATGCAGAGTTTTTGCTGTAATATTTAAGTATGAGACATCTCCTTTGGGCTACACAGGGTAAGGAGATGACCTTATAAAATGTAACTTGGATCCAGCAAGTGCAAGTAAAATTAAACGCTCCTTTATTCAAGTTGTGCAAACATCCCAAAAAATGCAGGCAAGCCGTAACACTGACGCGTTTCTGGAACCTAGGCATGGCTGAAGATGATAGATAGGAAGATGATCTGCCTCAAGCTGGCCATGCACTTTGCCCTTCAGCCAACCCTGCCAATATCAGGGGTACCATCTAACCAATGTCTATTGGGGCCTTTTGACTCCAAGAAGAATTGAGCACAATTGATTTAATCTGCCTGATCCTTTTGTTTTTGGGAAGATTAGACGCTGCCAAAGGAATCGGGATCTGTGCATGGGGGCTTCGGCTGACAGCTATGGTATGTGTATGGCCAACGTCAGCTTTGCAGGAATTCTACAGCTATTGAAGTACAAGTGCATCATTTCTAAAGGATGGCCCTGCCCAGCCGCTTGACTAATAACACCATACAATTCGGTACTGCCATTACTTTGGAAAGGCCACAAGAACAATGTACTTGATGACAGTCAAAAAAGAGACAGCAGTTATAGGATTGCATGACCCATCTGGGGATCAAGGTCAAATGTCTGCCAATGTATGTGATGTCATAGTTTCAAAGAAGATGTAGACGCAACAGCATTTTGTGGCTCATCACATTTGTATCCAAATATATGTCAATGTATATGATGTCATAGTCATCAAGGAGAGGCATGATGAACATGTGGCCCACCTGTGGACCCGAGACTCAGATATTAACCCTTTAACTTCCGTTTAGAGATAATGTTTACCTTTGCTACTGACTTGCACTGTTATACTTTTTTCCATCTGTTCCTTACTTCTTGCTCATCTGCATTTCTGCATTTGGTAGCTCAGATATAGGTGACAAGTAGGAGGATCAGACTACACACATTGGCCCTCATTTACTATTCTAAACCCAACCTCTTTTGTCGTTTTTTTTTGTCGCATCTTTGTCTGCGCCATGTTGCAGACATCGTGCGCCAGTCTGCGACATGATGCAACATTTTTTCCCGACGGACCCGATGTGGATTCTGCCAAACCCGAAAAAGGGGCGTAACCCGACATTTCTGAGCTTTCCCACGTATTTATAAAGGTTTCCAACCCGAATTTGTTGTATTGTTGTGGATTTTTTCCCGACAGCTCAGAGGAGTTGGAAACCAAAACCTACAAAACCCACGTGCGACAAACAGGATGCAACATAATAATAAATACCAGGGGAAAAAAGCAATAGGGCAAGAAAGCAACATAGACTTACAATCCGATTTTCTAAGTAAATGAGGGCCAATCTGTTTGTTGTCTGTTGCCATAGAGACACACAGGCCAGTATAGGAATTATAGAAACAAAATGGTTGTATTTTAATCAATAACTATTGCATCATTTTATATTGCAATATATATATATATATTTTTTTTATTTTTATTTATTCATTTATTTATTTTTTATCCCAAAGGTGAATTTAACCTTTTAAGACTGCAGAGTATAATGTATTAGTAAAATTGACAGTAATCCATGTTGTAACAGGGAGGAAGTGCATCATCTCGAGAGAAGTCTTGGTAATCTAGTTAGTAACATGCAGACGCCTGCCACAAGTGATGCAATGTGTGACACACCCTGCCTGGTTTCTGTGGTTATGATGCTATTATACAAGAGGATGGGAACCAGATGGCAGCTAACATGAGCGCTCATTGTACTTAAGTAGTATCTTGTTATTTTAAGCTAAAATATACACTCAGACATGGATAATGAATGTAGCATCCTTCCTTCCCGTCTTACCCAAATAGCAAGATGTACGACATGCGGGCCTAAAGATAACATGAAAAGTGACACGTATATAAAATGTACCGTACATAGAGAAAAATATCCACAATATTATTCAACAAAAATCTTTGTACAGTATTTGACACACATTGGATTATGATACTGTATATTATTGATTATTGGTAGACAAATACACAAAATTAAATTTTAATGGAGACAGCTGAGTTGCAGAGCAAAATGCAGCGTTATTCTTCCCACATTAAAATCTAACAGGGTCCATTAGGGGCCACTGAGATGTAGTGTACACTGTTTCTGGCACTGTACTGTGGTTTCTGTTATAAACAACAATGCATTTGTGACTTTACTATAGCTGTACATCCATTCTGTTGCACCTTTCATCAGGCCTACCTCACTCCAGATTTCACCTGTTTCTGCTTTCTTTGTAAACATAAATATGACCATACCCATAAGATGACTGCCAGCTTTTTGGACAATTACGACTAATGAGCTGTTGACCCCTGACCTAAACTAAGATTGACATATGTGTTTCGCCAAATAATATGTACTGTATATGTAAGCATTATAAGCTTACAGTGTTCTTCTGTGACTTTCTTATCGGTGTCAGAAACTACAAGTCCTGACGTGCAAAGAAAGAATTTCCTAACCTGTCCTTAATACCATGTCTTCACCAACATGTCCTCAATACCATTGCCACATTGGGCAGGGATAGAGTGAAGCCCTAATCTTGCCCCCACCCTCTGTCCCTGCCTACTTGTGTACCTGTCCTAAACAGCGGGTCCACAACCACGAGGACGGACCCTTCCTACATACGTACAGAGACAGAGTCAAAATAATAAAATACAATACAGTGGGAGTTTGGAAACAGCTGGAGGCACACAAAACTAACATAAATAAATCTAGACAAACACACAGTCAAATCAGAGTCAAAACTAGCTGAGTCAGCAACTGGTGATAGTGAGGTACCAATTCATATTCATCCATATTCAGAATTCAGAGAACAACAATGCTGGTTACAAGTTCTTTCACTTGCAACTAAAAACAGAGTGAGCTGGACTAAAAGGGTAGTCCGCTGCTTAGCGTTCGGAACAAAATGTTCCGAACGCATAGAGCTGACGCCGGGGGCTCGTGACACCACAGCCCCACCCCCTCGTGATGAACATTTTGTTCCAAATGCTGAGCAGCAGAGTACCCCTTTAAATGCTCACCCCACTGGTGCAGGCTCATCTTGGCTAGCTGCTACAGCCCAGATTGGCAAGGGAGTAGCCAAGCAACCAGGCCAAGCCAAAACTCAGAGAGGGTTAACCCTTCGAGTTCTTACAACCATGTCTTCACCATGTCCTCAATAACATATTATCTTTATAAGCTCTATAACTCATCCTCAACATATTCTCAATAACATGTCCTCTACATATGCTCTATAACATATCCTTAATAAAATAGTGGCAACATATCTTCAGTAACATGTCCTCAGTGAATCAGGTCAGCTAGTGTACACACTTGCCCGAGGTCCCTTTTGCACCAGAGATGGAAACCATTATCTGGCCCTGGTCAATCATTTTTCTGCACATAACGGTCCCCAAATGTTATCTGACCCTGCTGATTTTGGTGGGAGCAGACAACTGGTGTCAGGGTATAGAAGGGTCAGGCATAATGGAGTTCAACTGTCCAATCTTTTTTGTCTTCCCCTCTCCCCATTCAGAACACATGGATGTTTGGCTGAACATTCATGTGTATTGGGTAGGCATAGGTGTCAGCTGAACTAGGGCTGGGCGGTATACCGGTTCATACCGAATACCGACATTTTTGTGCTGCACAATATGAATTTTAACTCATACCGCAATACCGGTTGGGCCCCTCCCCCTCTGGAATGAATGAATGAGCCCAGCGCTACGTTGTCCCCACATCCGGGAAGTAATCACAAGTCACCCACTGACTTGCTGTTCTGCCCCCCAATTAATTATCAGCCCAGCGCTGTCCCCATCGGGGTAAATACTGATATGTCCCCTGCATGCGCTGCCCTCCTCATCCTCATGTTTGTTGCGGCTGCCGGCGCTGACACTCTATACCAGTGGTCTTCAACCTGCGGACCTCCAGATGTTGCAAAACTACAACTCCCAGCAACTCCCAGCCAACGGCTGTCCGGGCATGCTGGGAGTTGTAGTTTTGCAACATCTGGAGGTCGGCAGGTTGAAGACCACTGCTCTATACTGTGCGGTATCCCTATGCCCGGGCTGCAAAAAATAAACAAAATAAACTTTAACTCACCTCCCATTGGTCCGGTACCGGCTTATCTGCTTCCTAGTGAATGGAACGTCAGACAGCCGTCAGCCTATCACTGGCCGCAGCGATGTTCCGCCTCGGCCGCTGATAGGCTGAGCCCACTGTCATGTAAGAAGCAGTCCAGAGCTCCTTACATGACAGTGGGCTCAGCCTATCACAGGAAAAAAACTTTTTTTTATATATATCAACTGGCTCCAGAAAGTCAAACAGATTTGTAAATTACTTCTATTAAAAAATATTAATCCTTTCAGTACTTATGAGCTTCTGAAGTTAAGGTTGTTCTTTTCTGTCTGTGCTCTCTGATAACACCTGTCTCGGGAACCGCCCAGTTTAGAAGCAAATCCCCATAGCAAACCTCTTCTAAACTGGGCGGTTCCCGAGACAGGTGTCATCAGAGAGCACTTAGACAGAAAAGAACAACCTTAACTTCAGAAGCTCGTAAGTCCTTAAGATTTTTTTAATAGAAGTAATTTACAAATCTGTTTAACTTTCTGGAGCCAGTTGATATATAACAAAAGTTTTTTTTCTGGATAACCCCTTTAAGTCAATAGGGTTTTCTCCTGGATTCCACATGCATTAATACACAGAATCAGTGTATACCATTGACAGAAGGCCCTTTGGTCTTTTTGACTGACTGCTGGGCCTAGGAATATACTGGGCATTTATGTTAACCTACAGCTTAGACGCAGTGTGCACGTACTTTAGTTTTCTAGTAACCTTGGAGACCGACTGCCCTGTTCGGACCATTGTATGTAGTTACTAGACATTCTGGTTGTGTGCATTGAGGCCGGAATGTACAATTCAGGTTAATATATCTGGTGACCCCATTGAGCCGTCTGCTATTTACCTCCTCGCCCTTCAGACTGTTTGCCTCAGGAGTGGTTACAACAAACACTGAAGCTAGAAATCCTTTGGGCTTTGCTTGTTGAGTGTTTTGTGGGATAACAGAGACACTCTTTTTTCCTATTACATACCTAGAAGCTCAGGACTCTCCACTACATGCGGTTACATAGAACGTTATTGGATTAGAGAGTGAATACTAGGGATTGACTGATTATCGGTTTGGCCGATATTATCGGCCGATATTCACGATTTTTGACGTTATCAGTTTCGGCAATTACCCAATAATGCCTCGCCCCGTCCCCCGGACGCCGCCCCCACCGCCGCTGCCCCATTGCCTCCTCCATCCCCGGTTTTCTAATTACCAGTTCCCGGGATCCGGGGCCCGCACTACTTCTGGCTCCTGCTGCGTCTGCGTCCTGCTGTGCGCTGCGCAATGACGAGTGACATCCTCAAGGCGACGTCACCATCAGTGCGTACAGTGACAGCTCAGGACGGGAGCCAGAAGTAGTGCGGGCCCCGGGAACTGGTAATTATAAAACCGGGGATGGAGGAGGCAATGGGCAGCGGCGGTGTGGGCGGCGTGCGGTGGGGGGGTGCGGTGGTGGTGTTGGTGGGGGGCAGCAGAGGTGGTTGGGAGGACCCCAGGACAGGCAGGGGGAGAGAAGCGGATGGCGGCGGTGGTCTCTGTCCCAGCAAAAGCTGCTGCAGTTCATTGATTTAAATCAATGATCTGCAGCGACTTCTTCAGGGCCGGGGGGGGGGGGGGGGGGGGGGGGGAGAAATAGCTGATAATTTATACCGGAATATCGAAAAGCCACAGATTATGAAAGGCCACAGATTATCGGTATCGGCCCTAAAAAATCGATATCGGTCGATCCCTAGAATGCATGAGATATTCACATAACATAAAATGTACAAGGAATTTCTAGTCTGTAAATCGTATTGACATATCAATAAATGTGAGAGTAACAAAGCATAAAGGATGTATCTAGAGGAGCACAATTCATAAGAGAATCCTGGGGTTTGTTGGCACAGGATAAAACATGTGCTTGTGGTATTATTGTTTGTTCTGTAATAAACGTGAACAATTGGTAAGGAAATAGGTGGAGGGAGGCGGTCAATGTTTAATTTCCTCCATAGGTAATGTAATGCCGATTTACAAAAAGGAAACTGCAGCCCTGTATTGTGATGTCATAGAATATATCTTCAAATGTATATTTACATAGCTATGTTACCAACATAAAATTGAGACATTAAACCCCTGATCCAAAACCACTGAGAACAACCTGGAATATGGGGGACCCCTACTTTTGTGGCTCCGTTTTGTGGATTGTCCCAGGACTGCTGACAGGTTTACATGAGATTTCAGGACCATCTTTACTATACAGTGGTCCCTCAAGTTACAATATTAATTGGTTCTGGGACGACCATTGTATGTTGAAACCATTGTATGTTGAGACCATAAGTCTATGGAAACCTGGTTATTGGTTCTAAAGGCCCAAAATGTCATCCAAAAATAGAAAAAAGTGAGAGTTAAAGGGGTTATCCAGGAAAAAAAACCTTTTTTTATATATCAACTGGCTCCAGAAAGTTAAACAGATTTGTAAATTACTTCTATTAAAAAAATATTAATCCTTTCAGTACTTATGAGCTTCTGAAGTTAAGGTTGTTCTTTACTGTCTAAGTGCTCTCTGATGACACGTGTCTCGGGAACCGCCCAGTTTAGAAGAGGTTTGCTGTGGGGATTTGCTTCTAAACTGGGCGGTTCCCGAGACACGTGTCATCAGAGAGCACTTAGACAGAAAATAACAACTCAACTTCAGAAGCTCATAAGTACTGAAAGGATCA